>NW_024610434.1:0-53475 GCF_016920785.2 Ixodes scapularis
TTACACCAGCTAGCATGCACTTTTGTTGTTCTTTCCCTTTCTTCCTAAAACTAATTTTCAGGAAAACAAGAGGTGCCTCGTTCACGGCAGCCACCTACATTTGACCAGCTTTTAGAACGATGACGTATATTTGGAGGTTGCGCGTCAAACCAAATAAGGGCATCTCGCACGTTGAATCAAAGGAGTGTAAATTAGGTTCGACCACCTGGGGATGTTTTTTACGTGCAAGCGGCGATCTCGGTAACGCTGCGAATTTTCCGCGAAAGAACCCCGTCGTATTACGGGGACCTCAGCCGGGGCCCGGTAATCCAGCCCGATAACTAAAGGACCCGTAGACCGGAGCTCTGCCTAGAGAGGACCGTTTTTAGAACGAGCACTTTGGGCGTGTCTGAGTTCCGGCATCAAAACGTCGGATGTAAACACAACTCAGGCTGCGTAGGGTTATATTCAATGAATTTAACATGTAACCGAATCAACGAGGAACGAAAACGCATATAGTAATAAAATATAGGTACGTACAGGATTGCTGAAACTTCGCCAAAGTTTCAAGTCATCCCCCCATCTTGCGTCTATCGCAACCCCGGTCGTGATGGCGGCGGGCTCAGCTCTCGAGCACCGTCGGAGTGCCAAAATGAGCTTTAAAGCAATCTATGGACTGACTCGCGACAATCCTGTCCTCTGGCACAAAGAGCGAAACAAGGACGACGCGTAAAGAGGAACACCGCGATACGGTAACGTAGTGACCAGCTGCGGAAAGCTGGAGGAGCGGCAGGTTGAAGCCACTTTATGGCGGACCCGTAACCTGATACCGAGATGGCGGCGCCCATGGATATTCGGGCAAGCGGGTCTATGAAGATGGAAAGTCAAATTCGGACTTCGTTCGGACTAACCACAAGCCGAGTCGCTGCTGTTTATCATACTTATTTCTCGACTGACTGTTTTTACTGAAATCTCATAACGTCGACTGAGAAAGGCCAACAAATTTAAAACAATTATATAAAGCTGAATAAAACTGCGAATTGATTTTCTGTGTTCAAAAACTACACCATCTTCCCGAGGGGAACCATGGGGTGATGCGAGCATCGCGGATCGTTATTAACGGTGTTATTTACGTTGTTAGTAACGTTCTTGAACTTCACGGTCCCGAACCTCAGCTTCTGCTACTCGATGTTCTCGAACCGCCGCTGCTCCACGTTGTCGTAGTTCAGCATCCGCCGCTCGACGTTGACGAATGGACGCCGCTTCTCGTTGCCGTAGTTCAGGGTCTGCCGCTCGCTTCAAGCGTTTGCGCTCAGCGTCGCGTGCCCTCCGCTGCGCAGCTTTGTCTTCAGTGGACGTAGCGTTGCCGTTAGTTTGTGGGGTGGTGCTGACGCTTGCTTGCGCCAACCCACTAACTGACGGAACTGTTGCTTCCATCACACTTCATCAGAAGAACGGAGTGAAGTGGGGTCAACAGCGGTGAACTGAACGCGCGCTGCGCGCTACCGCTGCTTATATTCACACTTGAAGGAGAGGAGACTAGAGAGAGGAGAGTTGCGCATGCGCGTGCGGTGTGAGTAGAAGCGAACGCACGCGAAGTGCACGCAGCTGGTAGAGAGAGAGAGCGGAGAGAGTAACGCGCAACTGTTGGAGAGAGAGAAGGAGGAGAGTTGCTCATGCGTAGTGTGAGTCCGGACTACGACGCCGCGGGACATAGACCCGAGCAAGAGATGCTCCGCATCTAAAACAAATTGAAAGCCAAATTGTTTTTAAGTTACAATGGCTCAATTCTACATCGTAATAGATTGTTTTTTGTTTTTCGCATCGAGCAAAAATTGTACATTTGCGTTGATCCATGTACGGACCTTCGAAAAAAAACCGCCTTCTGCACGATTCCATTCTTGTCTGCTGGGCTGTGGAACGCCTGCTGAGCATGCGCTTTTGCTGTGCTATGCGGTAGATCGGACGCTGCGCATGCATCCATAGCTCAGTGACTCGTCACTTTTCGCCCGGGTGATAAGCCATGCAAAAGCTTATAGCAGTTGTAGGGAAAATTTATTATACTAAGCAATCGCGCGCGTCGAATTCGCAAGTTGGGACTGCGCCCGTTTTGCATATTCATTAGCATTGAGAGTGGCAGATATGCTAAAATTATTGGTTTCTGGTTCTGACAGCTTAAAGGCTCACGTACCAACCTCGGTTTTCTGGAGAGAAGATAATCCCCTTAGCACTCCCCTCTCCTAAGCTGCGAGGGGAGCCAAGCTGGGGCAAGGTAAAAAGTGGAGAGGGTATAGGAAAGGAGGAGGCGGGAAAAAGTAGAAAGGCGAAGTTTACGTCGGCCTTCAAGCTGCCCCTGAAAAACTGTTTTCTTTTTGTAACAATCTGGTTGAACACGCGTCTTAAAAAAATAATTTTACGCGAAAAAAATTTTTTTGGACTGATGTTGACAAAGTGAGACGCGATTTAGTTGGCAGTCACCTCCTTTCCACTTGACCTTTCCTCTCCGCGTTTTAGGCGCGTGAAGGAGAAGTGGATCGGCTTCGCCTTCACGTTGAGGTGGAAAGGGACACGTGATGGTCATTCCGGAATGACCCTGGACGTCATGAACTTTGCGCACAAAATTTTAGATGAATTTTTCGCCGTCAATACCGATCTAAAAAAAAAATTTTGCGCGTAAAATGTATTGCTCGACACTCATGTCCAAACAAGGCTGCTAAAAAAAAAAAAAAGTTTTCTATATTTTTTTAGGGGCCCTTTAAGAAACGTAGGGCGTGCTGAGTTATTATCCCTCAGTAACCAATGATACGGCGCATTAGACGACAGCGGAAGGACCAATCAGGAGGCGCGAATGTTGCAAGCCACATCCTGCTTCAGGTGTCAGTCACTGAAGCAAGCGCGTCGGGTCGCAGAGCCCTTCTGGTTCTTAATCTCCACCTCTGCCCGTTGCGATCTGCTTTGGCACCGGCGTGTGGTCATTAAACACTCAATAAGCTCCGATGCACTGCTCTGCCAAATTAGTTTTTAACTTAGCGGAAACGTCAGAGGCTCATTGATGCTGGCTCACTTCGCGCTGTTCAAGCCTACAGTGGACAGAATTACTTTCAAACCGTGAACAAGAAGTACGACGCGGGTTTTAAAAGGAAAATACTGAATTTTTTTTGTTTTTGTTTTGTTTTCAGTTGTTTTAAAGTGATATTTCTACGGGTGACACTCTGCAGGGATTTCGGTATCGTCATTTGTTGTCGGCTGTCGTTGCAGCGGAGACTGAAAAATTATTCTCTCCCCTTTGGGAGAGCCCCGCCGACTTTCCAAACCAATAACGGCGCGGCGAAAAAAATATTCAGTATAAAGATGCCTTCAAAACAACGATTTCCAAACATTACTCAGGTTATTGGGAATCCATTTGTGTAGTATATAGTTGCTACGCGTAATGTTCAAGTGATTTAGAAACTTCGAGCTTTGGATTTTACTATAACATCCCTACTTCTCAAACCCAAGACGAAACGTAAAATATGTTCTGCCAAAACTCGTCGCCTTGCACCCGCTTTGCCCGCGGAGCTTCGCTTCGTTTATCTGCATTCGACCCCTCTCTGCTCGTCGCTGGATGGCAACAACAGCCCGACCCTTCGCCTGCTCAACAACACCGGGAAAACCCGCGCCTTCGTTCGCATCGTGACTGCCGCAGACCCTTCCCAATGCAACCGTTGCACCGAGGGCGCACTACGTCCCAGGAACGAGCGCGTGGATCCCGGTGTCCGACAACCTGAAGCGGAGGCGCGTACATGGCAATGTGAGAATTCCGAGGCACGACAGCTCGAAGCAGATGGGTTATGCGGCGGCGTGAGACTGATGATCCTGAGCGTAGCCTCCCCTATACTCCCAAGTCTGGCAGTTCGAGGACGGAGCCATAGAGCGAGACACACGCTCGTCAAAACTGTCCGATTCGGCGTACGAACCGTCGGAAATATGGCTGCTCTGAATCGCCACGCACGACGATTCGAGACACACGGCGGCCGACGCGTCCTGGCGTCGTTCCCAGAGCCGTATATGTAGAGAGTTTGGTCAATGGGAGGCGCGGGCAGAGCCAGGGCGTGCGGCAGACTCGGAAAGAGGGCTTGGCATGCTCTCTTGACCAACCAGAAGCCGAAAAGAATCCCCTAGCGGCGGTAGCGACAAACAGTTCTGATCAAAGGTGTACGTTCGTATATGGTTTTAATAAGCGCGCAAGAGTGAAATGGAGTAACTCTTTGTGGTTGAAAATATGGTTCACGTGGTGTTTTGATCATGATCATGCAGAAAGATGTAAGAAACGAATGCGCCGCTCAACTCTGTTTTGCGCGGACAGAGTGTGACCGCTCGGACGGCAGATTCCCGGCCCTCGGCGCTTGGCGTACGGATTATGTCGATCGTTCCGCTAGTCGCACTCTTTCACCATCCTTTCGGATGAGCGTGATTGAAACATCACGTGTACCATATTTTCAGTCATCGAGAGTTACTCCAATGCAATCAGGTTTGTTTGTCGCGACCACCGCCAGGGTATTATTTCCGGCTTCTGGTTGGTCACATTCGAATTTCTGAAGACGCCCTGGAACACGCCCAGCCCGCTTTCGGCCAATGGCGCCTCCTCATTTGTCTCCTATACTTCCCAACGAATGGCCAAACTCTCTACTTATACGGCTCTGGTCGTTCCTTTCAGCTCCGCCCACTTTCGGCTATCCCTCTAACAAATGGATGGATGGACGCTAATGGCTGTATTTATAACGGGCGGTAGGTCGCGCCACCCAGCCTAGAAACCTGAAATACTCCCATCGTCCTTCGTGTTGTTTCTGACTTTAAAACAAACGCAATATTTGTTATTATATTCCATTAAAGTTACGTCAGGTTAATCTTCTGCTCAACATCACTTAAAGGGGCCCTGCAATCATATTTAAGCATATACTTTTTTTGCAGTTTCCACGACTCTTGTGGTTCGGGCAAGCCAGCTGGCACGGAGAGAGTAACTAAATATCAGTGCATCATTTTTTAACCGGACGACCCGGAAACCTCCTCCACCTACGAGGGTAACCCGCGTTGCCGAAAGCGCGCGATATGTGACGTCCTAGGTCCTGGCCTTACTTAAAAAAGCGTTTAGCGGTTAGAGCCGCTAAAAGCATTTTTTTTAGTGGAGATACAAAATATAAGCGTCGGGAACCGTTTCAATTAAGTATGAAAGTAGTTTTTGTTCAGTATTTTAGATCAGAAAAACAAAAAAACAAAACAAATGCAGTTTAGAAAGTACGGAAACAAGAAATAACCCGTCGAAATACCCGCCACCAAGCGGCGGAAAGAACGGTGCATACTAGAAAGGGCCAGTGGGATGAAGCACCGACGAACGGCGAGCGCAGAAATGTCCCGGGTGTACGCGGCGGCACTGCGGTCGTATACCGGCTCGAGGGTCCGACCGGTTCCGAGCGTTCCGAAGGCTTTCGGCGCGGGCCCTGCTGGCGATTTGGCCATTTGGCGGTATGGCAGCGCGAAGTGGCTCCCGTTCTGAACTGATCTTTACCCCGCGTTTGCTGTCGTTTGTGGCCAATGGAGTGTTATGCCTAAATAGTCTTTAATCGCGCAGCAAATGCAATGCGAGCCGTCCTGGCCGCCCGCTTAATACAGCCTATCCAACTCATGCTTCAGTGGCTTCCTCTCGAGCCGTCGACATGGAGTGCGACAGCCGTGAGCGCTCGATGAGCTCACTATCCTTCCTCTAGTTCACGGCCACTCAAGCCAGGACCTACGACGTCATGAAGCACGTTATTTTTTGCTTGATTTTGTAATCCTAATTTGCCTTTAACGTTTAAAATAAAGCGAAATTTGAGAAAAGAAAAGTTTCATTTGGTCACTACGTTCAGTGCTCTCAATTTCGGTGCAAGTCAAAAACCAGTCAAAAAGTTGTTGCAGGGCCCCTTTAATCACGATAGACTGCAGCGGACCGTATAGAGCAATCCCAGGGAAGTAAGCACTGCGTAAAATTCACGTGACTACACACCCCGCGTACTTGCTGCGTCTCTCCCGAAATTTACGTGACGCTCGCACGACGTTGGAATGGCTCGTAGCATCCGCTGCTGTCCATCCTAAGCTGAAACGGAGGATATTCGGATTTTGACGGTCTCGATCGGTCGCGGAAGTCGGGCTTGCTATGGCGCGCCATATCAGCAGCTCGTTTCGTGCGCGCGGGAAAACTCGATGGCGTCCGTTTCCTTCGCAACGACGACTCGCGTCGCGTGACGCACCGCGCAACGCCACATCCACTTCCCCGGGCCACTCGCCCCTCCTCGCCCCGTCGGTCCGCAAGCTTCCCCGGCCCTCCGAAAATCGGACAGCAGTGTGGCGAATATCTGGAAAATTGGTCATTCGCCGTTGCCGGACGGAGCCCCCGTCCAGCGCCATTTCTCGGGGAACCTGGATGTGAGCGCACGGCTTTTGCAGTGGCGAGAGCCCGAAACACACTTGTTCGCTGGAGAGAAGTATGTTTCGGCGTCTCGCCGCAGCGGGGCTCCAGTTACGTGGCCTTCCTCTCCTCCGTTGCCTGCCGCTCCGCCTTTTTCCATTTCGGCGGCCGCTTCTCGTGGAGAACTGCCAGGCTTTGTCAGCTTTGTCAGTGTATAGAAGTCTATGCCCTGGGGAACGCGGACGTGGTACAGTTATAGCTTTTACTTCTTCGCGCATTGTTGGCAAATAAGCACCATTTTGTTTTATAGTGTTTCAAATATAAAATATTTCTATACTCACACATTAAAGTTGAATTAATAATTTGGATGTTACTTTTCGAAGGACACTGACAAAGTAATTATGATCGCCAAGATTTGTTTGTTTGTTTGTGTGTGTGTGTGCGTATGCGCGCGCAACTAGGTGGGATGGCAGCAGGAAACCCTTTCAAAAGGGTGTACTGCGGCTAGAAAAGCTGGTGAAAAACGGGGTGTTATAGCCTGCGTGTAACCCAAAAACAGACGGTTCCACCCCTCAAAAGGGATTAGAGGGGATTATTTTCCTTTCCTGTAAAGAGATTAGCATGGCTTATGCTGGGACACTTTTGCATAAGACCGAGGCAGTCGTCGCGCTCTCACTGGACGTTCGATACGGAGTTTTTGTTAGGCGATCTCCGATTATACGAGAGGGAAAGGGAAGTGCGTGCGTGGATAGACTGAGTAGCGGGGGGCCATGGGGGCTTGAAGAAAGCCAGGCGGCAACATGGCGGACAGCGCTCGATATTTGGCTTGTCCTGTTTTGAATATGCAGAAACACTTTCCTATTTCGAGCAGCCAACGGCCACGAAATTACCGCTCATGCTATCGTGACCTATGACCAAGACATAACGACTCCGCGAAATTTGGCTTGCTTTGGATCGGTAGAAACGCTTTGTTACTTGGAGCAGCCAGCGGCCCCAAAATTAACCACTGATGCCAAGTGGCTTTCGAGACGACTGGTCCAATTGTCTTCGACCTGTAAAATTCTGTCTGCTTGCTTCGCTCATCTACGAGGGAACTTACATTGTGAAGCACGAGCTGTTTCTGGAACTTTACGTAATCTAGATAAATCGTCTTCTTTTCAATACGCGTCAAGTCGGTTGTACCCACTCCTACAGCCTCGTGAACCACGCTCCCGAAAACCACGAGAGGCAATGTAGCCTAAGGCCTCGGCCCCCCAGAACCACGCGAGGCGGCAACACCCGCCCAGCAGGGAGGCGATTTCAGTCTATAAAGTGTTGTACGTTTGTAAGTATATCCTCTTTGCACTCCAACTTTTGCGTGTTTTCTCGTACCATGTCGACTTTGCGGAGGAAGAAAAAAACTAGGGAAAAAATAAACGAGGAGGGCAACCACACGCGCGTCTCTTTGTTTTATTATTTTTGTCCCCGCCCCGGATTCATCATGAGTCGTTCCCCATACAGCCTGCGTTTTTACCACGAGTTTTGCTGAAAAAAAATATCGCAATTTCAATACCCATATCAACGTTTATGCTCTTATTCAGCAATTAAATGTCCTGAGCAAGACCACCAAACGTTGGGCATTTGAACTGTACAAGACGGAACAGAAAACTGCACATTTACATACAATTTTTGGAACAGGTATTCGGGATACATAGCCCGTTGACCCGGCTACAGACACCGAGTTTTAGAACAGATATCGACATGTCAAAAAGCGCGTTTAGAATTCACACTATATTTTAAAAATCTAAGTAAAAATTTCTGCACCACGCAAAACGGCATTTTCTACGTACACATTCTGTACTACATTCGTAATAAAGTTTTTCAAACCAAAATATTCTTCCTCGCGCTTTAAATTACGATCCTCGGAGATTCGGTATGAAGATAAACAGACCTTATATGATAAATTTACAGGACTTAAACTAAGTATTCTCAATATCCGCGTAAAGTGCCATTTTAAAAACTACAAAGGCATTTCAAGTGGGCCATGATCCACCTGTGCCCCTTAGAGCTCACATCTATGCTAATATTGCCTTGAGAGCGTCGCCGTGGACCCAAGGGGGTATTACATGGCCAGCGCGAGTTCAACCTGCCCACGCTCAGAGCTCTGCCCAACCTTTGCCCTCGTGCTGATTTTGTCTTTATATATCCAATTTGGGACACAAGAGCGTGTTTTACAGGGAGCACATTCGGGGATCGCCCACGCGGTGCTCCCGCGAATCCCGCCTTTGTGCTAACTTGGGTCCCCTATAGTTATAGCCAAGGTGAACCCCACTGGGGCCTTGCAAGGGAAGTCTAAGTTTATGTCTACGTGGTGCCCCCGTGGAGCCCACCTCTGTGCTAACCCTAGCACGCGTAGACGAGGTTAAACGCATGGAGCATTGCAGGGGCAGCGGAAGTTTGGCAGCCCACGCGTAGGCGAATCGGGACCCACTTGGGATGCTGCGACGGCAGCCCGAGTGGAAGTGCGCCCACTTTGGCCACATTCACGCTAACTCTTGCCTTGCACAACCGAAATACGACCTCCGAACGTGTTGCATGGGCAACCGAAATCGCCCAAGCCCTGTTGGACTGACACAGGATCCACGGGGTTGAAGAAGACCGGGAACAACAATAGTTTCACAAACTCTCGAAGGTCCCTAAAATGGTAAGGCACAAAGTTGGGGCCAAAGTTGGCGGAGCATGCTGATTGCACTCTCGCGACTAGGGCGTCGGGCGGAATGTGATGCCAATTGTTCAAACTCTCTCGGTGCTTAAATTTGACCGCGATCGTGAAACACAATGTCGTAGCGAGCTTCGTCAGAGCGTGCCTGATCAACAGCGTGGGTCCAGCCGATTGAACACCTGCACTCATGACGTCGCGCTCCCGTTTCCCTACATCCCTACGCCGCGTTCAGCGCCGTTCACATATGTGCGACCGAGTAAGACCGAGAGAGACCAGACCGGTTTTTAAGCCTCTTGCGACGTCTTGAGACCGGATGCGTTGCAGCGGAGCTTGTCCTAAGACATCGCAAGAGGCTTAAAAACAGGTCTGGTCTCTCTCGGTCTTACTCGGTCGCAAGAGTGTGAACCGGCCTTTAAAGTCGATGTTCTTTAAATTTATATATTAGGGCAAAAATCGGCGTGGAAGGAAATACGAGGGAGACTGGGATTAGAGCACTATATGGCTCTTACGAAGCAGACTAGTACAATCCTTTGGTCTGCGTGTTTTGCCGACAACATTGCCGACAGAGCAGCTCGGCGCGAGTCACGTGGTACTCAGGGTTACAGGAGGCGGCCCGCCCATGGGAAAACCATTGGAGATCGACGCAACATTACTGACTAAAAAATTAATGCCGAGTTCACAATTTTCGAAACTAGTTTGTCGGCAAGTTGGTAAAGGACTAAACACTTCATCAACGTTTTCATCATATTGAATGGCGAGGCCAATTTCCAAGGCACGGGCGTTTAAAGCACACGATTTCTGTACTCAGCGGAGATGGACTTTTTGGGTTGGCCGGAGTGGGTCACGTGAGCGCTGTGACGCTGCCTTGACACTGCCGCGTCGTCTGCTCCAAAACGCGACACAGGCAATTAAAAAAAAAAAAAAAAACGTTCTTACGGGGCACAAAACTTAGCGCAAAGTATCCTAAAGTCTTTCTTTATTATGACAAAAACTATTGTCGTTCTGTTCATCCCTACGATATTAAAACAACAACGATTTTCTCACGTTCCTCATGAATTTCTGACCGCAGTTGGAACCTCTGGGCGTTCGCCGGTGTTCGCCGACAGATGGCGCTCTGCATTGCACTACTCTGCTCCGAAGGAGCTATGTAGTGCTCTAACTGGGATGAGTGCCAACAGACAAATGGCATTTAATACTGCCGAAAAAGAAGGAGAAGCAAGAAGTTCCGGATGTCATCGAAACACGAAAGAGAAAGAGAGAAAAATCCCTAAAAATAGTATGTTATGGGTAAACTCGTGTACATAAAGCGTGCTGGGGAAGTTACGGTGTTAGAGGAGAATTACATAAATGACGAGGACAGGGCGGCACAGAAATGTGTCCCCGTGTCCTCGTCGACAGAAATGACAAGACAGGACAACACAGAAATGTGTCGTCCAGTCCTCGTCATTTATGCAGTTCAGTGTTGCTGAACTCGTCGAGCACAACTTCATGCCCAAAGTTTGCGGAACGCGCTAATTGGACGCTCGCGACGCTGACGTCGCGCCGAGCGAGGTGTCAATCACTACAACGCTCATTTCTTTGATAGTAGCAGAATGTAGCAATGTTCATCGGGGCGCGAGGAGCCCGCTGATTAAACGGCTTCACCGATGACGTAGCGCCCGTTTGTCCCTACATCCCTACGCCAAACTAAATTTAACGCATAGCAGATTGCCCCTAGCCGAATTGTTGACGCTCCAAATCCCTCCAAAGTTTGTGTAAAAAAAAAGTTATTAGAAACCCCGTTTGCCGAATTTGTCTCTAACGTCAAAGTGACGGTTCCGAACTTTGCGAGAGCCGTGGTTTCAGCTCGAAATCTTCGCTTCGGGTCGAGGCGAAGTTAAACTTTGTCAACATGGCGGTACCGTACGCTGCGGCCGAGCTTATCTTCCGACACCGTCGGCGTCGCTACCGAGACCACCGGATGTTCAACACCCCGACGACGACTTTCGGCGACAGTACCGGCTATCGAAAGCCGTTGTGTGCTGACTCTGCGATGAGCAATTCGTTCGGCGCCGGTGAGAGGCCGAACCCCAAGGTTAGTGGGGTACCTTAAAGGAGTTGTGAACGCCTTCAACTTCTTAAGTGTCAGAGTTTCTAGAGATTATCTCGGAACCGTTTTAAGAAAAAACAAATATATAGAGATCTTGTGGATGTTCTTTTTCCAGCACTAATCTAACGCACGATCTATGAAGACTGCCCTGGTCGAGATGTATTATGTCGCGTAAAAAAATTGGGAATCGCTACAGCGGCCAAAACTTTCTTCTTTAAGTTGCACTGTTCTGTACTACCGACCAAAGTATGGCTAAACGAGAAAAGGGTGTTCGTTTCTTGGACAATGAATTGTCTACTGTGCAAACAGCCAGAAACAATAGAACATGTTTTTATTGCTTGCTGGGACGCAATTTTCTTCTGGGATGTCCTGCAGCGCACGTTGAAGAAAAACCTTAACATTTCTCCGCATTCAATATGTTTCTCGCCTGTTTCTTCCGAAGACACTGTGCCGTATATTCTCACTATGCTCATAGGTTTATATAGTATATAAAATATCGGATGCATGTAAGAAACGCCATTCGGGCACCAAAACCTGTTAGTTTTTATTTTACTCAGTGTGTAGCCCAAATCAAAAGTATATACGGTTGTCGCGAAATTCTGCCCGACTGGTTGCCTCTCCTCTCTAGCCTAATGAATATCTAAGTGTCCTAGATCATAATGTTCATCACCTGAGCCTACCTATGATGTGTGCTCTCGTCCTGTATTCGCACGCAATAAAGAAAAAAGAAAAAATAAAGCCGGTGTGGCGTAAAGGTGAGACGTCTGCCTCATACGCGGCGGCCGCGGGTTCGACTCTCCGTGGGGGTTAACTTTACTTGAGCATAGTTGTAAACCCGAGACTGGGGATACGGACAAGGGATTAATACAGAAGGATACGAACGAAGTCTTCGTCCGTGTCGTTCTGTGCTTGTCCCTTGTCCGTATCTCCAGTCTCGGGTTTACAACTGTGCTCAATTTGCACCTGCTAGCCTGCACCCTCACTATTGTTTCATGAACTTTTCTTTTTTTTTTACTCGAACATTTTGGTTTGTCGGGGCATTTGGCGTCATTTACGGATTTTTTTTTTTTTTTGCAATTAACGATTGAAAAAGAAATGTCCGGATGAATTTGCTAAGAGAAAAGGCTTTCTTTAAGCCGAAATTACTTTATGTGGCTCTGTAGAAGAAATGAAGACTACGCACGCACGTAGCTTTGATCGGCTGTTTTCGTGTGGGAGGTCAAACAGTATAAGATGCCCGTGTGTTGTAAGGCCGCTGGGCGTTGCGGTGAAAATGCTGTTAAGTACATGTCTCTTAATAAGTTGCTCATGGGGAGCTTGCAGGTTTTCATGCCCCACGGGTTTCGTGACCCTTCACCCAGCCGTGCAGGCTTTCCGTGTTCCACTTTCCTTGTGCATATAAATATTGATTAATTGATTAATTAATTGACGGGCGCCGCAGTGCCTTCGCGCAATGCCCGAAAGTTTTACAAACTAGTCAAAAATAACCCGCGGCTCAAGTTGTAGTTTTTAAGAGGCCCGATGATGACGAAAAGCAAATAGTCGAAAGTGAATTTGGCCAAATATTGTCACGGGTAGAGACCAAAAATAACAAATAAACATAAATAAATAAACGTTTAATGTGGCGAACTTGTGCCAAAAATAAGAGAGTACAAAAGATAATAATAGAGCGTCGCGGGCGTCGAAGTCGGCGTGGCAGCAGAGTCGAACGCTGGGGCGAGACTGACTCCGCTCGCCTGGCGGAATCCCTTATGTACCCTCGTGGGTTTCCGGATCGTTCGGCGTAGAAGGTTCGGCGCGTAGAACATTCTAACCTCGAATCAGCAAGATGATTCTCGAATTTACCAGAACATTACTTTACAGAGTCAACAAAAATGTGCCTCCGCGGCCAGGAATCGAACCCTGGCTTTCACCGTGGAAAGCAAGCGCGATAACCATTAGGCTACGCGCGCGCTGCCTACTTGGCCAGCTGCGCGCGCGGCATTACTCCCCCTTTTAAAAAGGCATCGTCTCGATGCTACGTAAAAGGCAACAAAACAGAGCGAAACAAACAAAATAATGGGAACATACGGAGGCTCGCAAAACACAATTCTATCAAGCGATGCACAAGATCACAGTTCGCAGTCTTATCGCGCGTAGTACGGCTTGAGGCGCACGACGTGGACGACTTCCGGTCGTGGAGCGCGTCGTGATGAAGTCCGTGTTCCGTCGGGCATCACCTCGTAGTTCAGATCCCCGAGTCGACGAAGTACTTTGTAGGGCCCGAAGTAGCGCTTTAGGAGTTTCTCACTGAGACCACGGCGGCGGATCGGTGTCCACACCCACACCCTGTCTCCGGGCTGGAAGTGGACGTCCCGACGACGAAGGTTGTAGCGGCCAGTGTCGACACGTTGTTGGGCTTGAATACGGTGTCTGGCGAGCTGGCGGACTTCTTCGGCGCGTTGAGCAACCGCCTGGGCGTCGTCGCTCTCATTGTCAGATGGCTCATGGGGCAGCATTGCGTCCAGCATGGTCGTTACCTTCCGACCATGTACCAGCTGGAAAGGGGTGAATCCAGTGGTCTCCTGAACCGCCGTATTGTAGGCAAACGTGACGTAGGGCAACACCTCGTCCCACGTCTTGTGCTCTACGTCGACGTACAGTCGGGGACAAAAGTCTCCAGGACACGCGAGCTGCGGCTGAAACGCATTGCTCTGCCATCTGCCGGCAGGTCGCCTGGTTTCGAGATCACACAAAAGCGCATGCGCGTCCTATTCTGTCTGCAAACATGTGTATTTTCCCGCTTTTCTGCGTCACAGCACCTAACTCGGAATCAGGCGCGTGGTACCGCCTCGGAGATAGCGCTGGCGGCTTACGAGCGTCTGCTACACATTCCGAAACACGAGATACCGCCTGGGGCATTGCGCCGCATTTCGCTGTGTCAGCGCACCTTGCTTTATAACCAGTTGAGTTTATCGCTCAGTTGAGTTGCCGTAACTTCTTGCTTTATAGGTGCCATGTCAGTAAGCGCTATCTCCGACGCGGTACCCCGCGCCTGATTCCGAGTTAGGCGCCGCGCCGCAGAAAAGCGGGAAAGCGCACATGTTGGCACGCACAGAAGGACGCGCATGCGCTTTTGTGTGAGCGGTTCCCCGACATCAAAGGCGGAAAAGGACCAAGTAGATCCATTCCGATCTGCTGGAAGGGTGTAGACGGGGGAGAAATCGGATGCAGAAGTCCTGACGGCTTCGTTGGCGGTTTCTTGCGTCGCTGACACTCGTGGCATGATCAGAGTATAGGTGAACGGTCTTCGGTAGCCTCGGCCAGTAGTACTTTTCTCGAATCCTGGCGAGCGTCCTGCTGTAGCCAAGGTGTCCAGCCGTTGGGTCGTCATGGCATCCTTGGAATATTTCGTCTCGAAGGCTGGCAGGAACAACCAACAGCCATGCTGTGTTGTTGTTGACGAATTTCTCCTTGTACAGCTCCCCTCGCCGCATAGAAAATGTATGCAGGATTCTTAAGAAAGCACGGGGAACCGAACTCGCTTGTCCCTCTAGGTGATCAATGAGCGCTCGCAGTTCAGGGTCGTCTCGTTGGAGTGCTGCCATGTCGCTGACGTCCAAAGCGCCGAGGAAACACTCATCGTCGTCGTCTTCGATACAGGTAGGACCGGCCTCGACAGGAGCTCTTGACAGGCAGTCGGCGTCATGATGCTTCCGGCCGGACTTGTACACAACGGTCATGTCGAACTCCTGCAGTCGTAGGCTCCACCGGGCGAGGCGTCCGCAGGGGTCTTTCAGATTCGCGAGCCAGCAGAGCGAGTGGTGGTCCGTGACCACGCGAAAACGACTTCCATACAGATATGGGCGAAACTTTGTTATAGCCCAGACGACAGCAAGGCACTCCTTTTCAGTTGTAGAGTAGTTCCTCTCCGCCTTAGACAGCGTCCGACTCGCGTATGCGATGACTCGCTCTGCCCCGTCCTGCCTTTGAACTAGCACTACGCCAAGTCCGGTGTTACTGGCGTCCGTGTGGATCTCTGTATCAGCGAACTGGTCGAAATGGCCAAGAATCGGGGGCGTCTGGAGTCTTCGTTTCAGCTCATCGAATGACTGCTGGTGTTTGTCTGTCCATTCGAACTTTACAGCGTACTTCGTGAGGTGCGTCAGCGGTGCGGACAGCTTGGCGAAGTCCCGAACAAATCGTCTGTAGTAGGCACAAAGTCCGAGGAATCTTCTCACGGCCTTCGTGTCAGACGGCGGCGTAAATGCAGCCACGGCGCGGGTCTTCTCAGGGTCGGGGAGAACACCTTTGTTGCTCACGACGTGGCCAAGGAACTTAAGTTCACCATAGGCGAATCGACACTTTGTTGGCTTGAGTGACAGGCCGGCGGTCTTTATGGCTTGAAGCACGGCTCGAAGTTGTTTCAGGTGCGCGTCGAAATCTCGTGAAAATACCACGACGTCGTCGAGGTAGACGAGGCAGCTCTGCCATTTCAGACCTGCCAGCACGGTGTCCATGACACGCTGGAAGGTGGCTGGCGCAGTACAAAGCCCGAACGGCATCACTTTGAATTCGTACAGTCCGTCGGGAGTGACGAAGGCAGTTTTCTCCCCGTCGCGTTCGTCGACTTCAATCTGCCAGTAGCCACTCTTCAGATCCATCGACGAAAAATATCGGGAGTGGCGCAGTCGGTCTAACGTATCGTCGATGCGGGGGAGCGGATAGACATCCTTCTTCGTCACAGCGTTCAGTCGACGATAGTTCACGCAGCACCGCAGGGTTCCGTCCTTCTTCTTTACAAGGACGACTGGGGACGCCCATGGGCTTCTTGAGGGTTGAATGATGTCGTCGTCGAGCATCCCCTGAACTTGATCTTGAATCAGTTTCCTTTCCTTTAAGGAGACTCGATACGGCGACTGGTGGACACAGGAAGTGCGTCGTCGTCGGTAACAATGCGATGTTTCGCCATTGGTGTTTGGCGAATCTTCGATGTCGTGGCAAAACAGTCGCTGTATTCGGCAAGGAGATCAACCAGTTGCCGGCGCTTCGTAGCTGGGAGCTCGGGGTCGATGTCGAGCGGCGGCGGCGTGCTGTTCTGCTGTGACGACGAGGTTTCTGCGGATATTGCGGTGACCACGACTGGCGCCTGAAGCTCCTCAATGTGGCCCACAGTGGTACCCTTCGTTAGGTGCTGCGGCTCCTCTCGGAAGTTCGTTACAAGAACAGTTGCACGTCCTTCTTGGAGATCCGTTACGCCTCGTGCGACGCCAATTCCTTTCTCAAGGAGCAGTTGGACGTTGCCTTCCAGAAGAGCTTCACCGTGCATGGCTGCGTCGGTTATGACGGGGACGAAAACACTCGACCGCGGCGGTAAGTTCACATGGTCGGCGATAACTCGGATCGCGGTTGACGTCGTGTTGGTCTCCACCGACGGTAAAACAGGCTTTCGCAGCGTCAGCTGGTTTGCCCCGAGGTCGATGACGGCGCCATACTCGCAGAGAAAGTCCATTCCGAGGATAACGTCTCTTGAACAGTCTTGCAGAACGACGAACTTAACAGGGCACGTCTCACCGTGGATCTCGACGCGGGCAGTGCATCTCCCGACTGGTGTGATGAGGTGCCCTCCGGCGGTTCGAATTTGTGGTCCATCCCACGGCGTGGTGACTTTTCGAAGGCGGCGGGAGAGCCTCCCCCTCAAGACTGAGTAGTCTGCTCCGGTGTCCACGAGCGCTGATGCGTCGTGGCCGTCAATGACGACGTTTAGGTTATTGGACACCGTTGCAGGGGCGTCGTTTCGATTTCTGGTAGCGTTTGAGTGGGGGCCCTCTGACGTTCGTGGAGGGTCTTGGCGTCGGTCGTCTTCGGCAACTCCACCTCCAGGGGTTGCCGCGTCTAGTTTCCCCGGCGAGGAGCGAGGGGTGACAGGCTTTCACGTCGGGGTCGGTGCATCGGCGAAGCTGGACGTCGCGGTGACGGCGACCGGAACTCTCGGCGTGACGCAGGCTCGGGGGACTGGGGTCGTCGCAGGTACTCGTCGATCTCCCGAGGGCGTTCACCATACCGGGGGCGCGGGTCGCTTGGGTGGAATCCACGCAGCCCGAGTCGTCGGTATGGGCATCGGCGGTACACATGGTCAGCTTCCCCGCAGTGGTAACACAACGGGCGTCGGTCGGCCGTCCTCCAGACGTCTGTCTTCCTCGGCGCAGGTCGCTCTGGGGGAACGTGCGCCTGATCTTCCTGCCGTCGGGGGTACTGCGGCGTTGGGGCGTCTCTTCGGGGTGGCGCCGTGGCTTGGCGGAAAGCTTGCGGCGGTCGTCGGGCCATTGCGGCGTAGCTCAACGTCGGTTCCTCCGGTGCCACCCTGGTGACGGGAACATCTGGTTGGAGCGCGCGATGCACTTCTTCTCGGACAGCCTCGGCGATGGAAATGGTTGGCGTACGGCTGGTGGTTGGCAGCAACCTTCGCAGTTCCTCCCGGACAACCTCCCGGATAGTTTCGCGGATGTCCGTACCAGGCACGTTTTCACTGCTAAGCAGCGCGGTTGCAGTGACGCTTGGCTGCCGCTGGTAGTGGGAAGCGCGCGCTTGGAGGGCGCGCTCGATGTTTGTCGCCTCGCTGACGAAGGCGTCGACGGTTGCCGGCGGGTTGCGGACGAGGCCTCCGAAGATGTCGTCCTTCACGCCCCGCATCAAAATGCGCAGCTTCTTTCCCTCGGTGGCCTGAGGATCGGCGCGGGAGCTCAGGCGGAGTACGTCTTCCACAAAGCTCGTGACGCTTTCATTGGGGCCCTGGGTCCTGGTTCGCAGTAGGTCCTCGGCTCTCTCTCGGCGGTGGTGGTTGACGAACGTAGCCTTCAGGTCGGTCTTGAAGATGTCCCACGACGTCAAAGAGGACTCATGGTTCTCGTACCAGTGCTTGGCGGTTCCCTCAAGCGAGAAGTAGACGTTGTGCAGGCGTTGCTCGTCGGTCCAGCCATTGTGGCGGGCAACGCGTTTATACTGGTCAATCCAGTCTTCGACGTCTTCGTAGAGTTCACCGTGGAAGGGGGCAGCCGTCCGCGGTGCGACGGGCATGTAGCCGACGGGAGAAGCGGCGGGGGCTTGCGACTGGTTGCCCATCGTCGTCTTCTGCGGCTTGGGCTTGTCCAGGAGCAAACCGTACTCAGGATCCTCTCCCTTGGTGCGGCGGCTGGTCCGAATTTCAGGTTCTGCGGTGAGTGGTCTTCTCACCGAGCCGGGAATCGGACTTGCACTGCGGTCCCTTGGAGGGGAACGCTGCACGGGCATGCGGTACCCCGCACCTTCACCAAAATGTCACGGGTAGTGACCAAAAATAACAAATAAACATAAAGAAATAAACGTTTAATGTGGCGAACTTGTGCCAAAAATAAGAGAGTACAAAAGATAATATATAGAGCGTCGCGGGCGTCGAAGTCGGCGTGGCAGCAGAGTCGAACGCTGGGGCGAGACTGACTCCGCTCGCCTGGCGGAATCCCTTATGTACCCTCGTGGGTTTCTGGATCGTTCGGCGTAGAAGGTTCGGCGCGTAGAACATTCTAACCTCGAATCAGCAAGATGATTCTCGAATTTACCAGAACATTACTTTACAGAGTCAACAAAAATGTGCCTCCGCGGCCAGGAATCGAACCCTGGCTTTCACCGTGGAAAGCAAGCGCGACAACCATTAGGCTACGCGCGCGCTGCCTACTTGGCCAGCTGCGCGCGGCAGTATTTCGTTACACAGTTAAAAAAAAGAGATAAGTATTGACTGGGTTTGTTTTTCTTTTTTTGTATTAATTTTAGGAATATAAGTTTTACATGCATAACCAGTGTTAACTGTTGTTATAAAGAGGCGGACAAGTGTTTTTTTTTATTTTTAAAGTGAAGGGTGTGGTTACAAAATAATATGTCTCAGGGAAAACAATTTAATTCTTAAAACAAATCCGTACAACTACTGTCATATACGTGTGTGAAGCACCACTACCATGCAGAAATATCAGCTGTCACTGACAAGAGAGGTTTTGTACCAAGTGGGCAAGCAAAAAAAAAACATTTCTTACCATGGCCATTTATGTCTTGTACACATCCGCTCAACTTGTGCGCCACACAATAAAAGCTAGAGTTAAACGATGCATAACTCTAATGATAATTTAGATATTTAAAATGCTGAAGCTCTTGACACGCGACATTAGCAGATCTTATAATTAAACAGATGTTTCCGAACCACTTGTGCCTACACCCGATTTTTTCAGATGTTTACATAGAACACTAGTTCGAGCACTGATTAGCAGATGCGCAAACGTGAGCAAATTTCCTTCTTTTTAAGTGGCTTTAACACTTGTCTGTCCGTTCTGTCCGTTCAACATTCTTAAATTAATAATGCAGAGTGACTCAGGCAGTGACATGTATATCGAAAGTGAGAACGCTGAAGGGTCAAAGCCCTGAACAGAAGGGACTCGAACGCTGCCGAAACACATGTCGGTGGGAACGAAACGCGAGCTTAAAGAAGCGAAATGTGGCAATTAATGCATAGCTAAAGTGTCAATGAGCAAAGCAATGGATGTTGTGATACGAGAAAGGTGGTGCAACCGAATCCGAGCGGAGGTGAAAAGCTCTGTTGATTTTTATCTTGAGCCGCCATGCTCGCAGTGCCGGTTAAGCTCGTCGTTCGATGGCTGTGCCCTAACAGGGAGTTCCCCAGCCTAGAGGCTTTGCCTGCAGGTCTGAGAGTTGTGAGGGATGGAGCGATCCTGCGTAGTGCAGCTGTTGTTGATCCCGATGATATTACGAGGTATATTGCGCTGCGAAGTTACACTTAACCCATAAACACGCAATCTCAATTTATGAGACGATATGGAAGACGGAAAAGTACACGACATACTTGTGAAAGCGCTGCAGTCTTATATTGTTTCAGTGATTGCGTGTTTATGTGCTAGGTTTAACTTCGCAGCGCAATATACCTCATAATATCAAATCATCTAGCCCAAATCCAAGCATTGTCAGTCCCAATGACAGCATTGCCTTGGACCTGTAATTATTCAAACGGCATGAAATGGCAGATAGTAGTCCACGCGCTGGCTTCTTCCGTTAAGGAGGACCACAAAAAGATTACCTGGTTGATCCTGGCAGTAGTCATATGCTTGCCTGAAAGATTAAGCCGTGTATGCTAAGTACATGCCGAAACAAGGCGAAACCGCAAATTTTAGTAGTTGTTTCGACCGGAAGCTTTCACATTCCGGAAACGTTGTTGTCATCGACGAAAGGCTAATATTCAAGGAATGTGCAGGGTTGTCGGACATCGGACAAGAGAGAGAATGTCGAACAAGTGACCGTCTGTTAATATCGCAACCGTGTTTTATCCGCACAGACGACGGAGAAAACGAAATGGAGACTCTGCGCTTCTCTGGTTCCTCTTCGACGTGGTACGCTTTTCGTCGTCGGCGTACGATGAAATAGTAGCTACTCTGTGAAATTTAGCTTATCGGGAGGCTGCCATGCCGTTTGATACCTTTATACAGAAGGCGGAGAAGCCAAAAGATCAGCGGTGCAGCCAAAGCTACAGCCGGACGTCGCCACGTTTCCTATCGTCAAGGTTTGCGGCCCTTTGCGCTTCGCTTAAACACCGTGGGCTCGGGGAAGGCTCCGTTGTGCTAAGCCCCGTGTTTCGGTTCATATTTAGGTGCGATGTCTGGGAAAATGCACAAAGGCTGAAATTCTCGGTGTTGTGTCACTTGCTGCTCACTATACCAGTTTCGCAGCGTACTTAAATGAAATTTACTACACTTCACCTTGTATGAATTCCTAATAAATAGGCTTGTGGGAAAACTCCTGTTTGCATGTTTATGCTTCTCACGGAAGCCGTCGGATACAGCAGACATGTGTTGTGCAGACGACGTGACAATGTTTGTGCAGCACAGCATGAACCGTTGTGGCAGATCTTGTAGCCCATTGCATATCACGTAGGTGCACATGCTTGGGATGCCGAAGGTATGATGTTGTCCGTCTTTGCCAAAGTTTCGGTTCGCAATAATGGTGCAAATAAATGTGTGGGACAAATATTTTATTTTTCATAAAACATCCGGTTTAAGCATGGATTGACTGGGTTGTACAAGTAAGTTTCACCCTGAACATATACTGAAGCAAAGACTTAGAGGCATCCTAACCAACATAGAGCGACTTTAAAATTTGCAGCATTCCGAACACGTCACATCACTCCTGAGGCGCTGTCGACTGTATCTTGCGCCATGTACACACACAGCGAAAAAGTACACCCCTGGACGTGTAAACCGTTGTCCCAGGGCGGACTCCCCAAATGGTGTTCGTTTTACACGCGAGGCTCGGTGTATTTCGTTTGCAACCGAGGTCTCGTGTAAAATGAACATCTTTGAACGTGTACTTCGTTCTGCGATCACACGTCTAGGGGTGTTTTTTTACAATGGCGGCCGTTTGACGCAAGACGGGTTCTACGAGCGAGGCCCAGCGCTTTACACGGCTTTTCGCCGCAGCGAAAGCGTAGTTTGCACGTGTTCGTAATCGTCCATACGTGCTGAACTACCGCAAGCATTCACCCCCAAGCGCCGACGCCGTATCCATTACGGCGATTACGCGACAGTGGGAGAAACCATCGACTGCATCCAGCAGCGTGCTTCCCCATCGAGCAGGTCTCGTTCGCGTGGCGGTTCAGCCGATCGCCGAGGCCTCAAGCCGGTTGCATTGTCACCGACGCCGGGTAATCTCCACAGCAGTTATCTTTTCGCGGCCACAGACATGAACTTTATTGAAAAAGCCCGTTTGCCGCGAGCGACGACGAATAGCTCCGACACCGACCCGACCCGACCCTACCCGACCGGCGTTACCGACGTCCCGCTCACCTCTTTACCGCGAGCAAAGTTGTACGCGACGTTTCGACGTATCCACTCATATCTCGTGTGTACGCAAATTTTGCGGCTTTCCGGGTACGAATCGGCTACCGAAACGGCTACCGAAACGGCCAGCGAACGAAGACGAACTGAACGCCGGCGCTATGCGCCATTTAAACACGCGGTTACTTTTCTACTAGACTGTAGCTATGTGGTGTGGTTCCTTACACATAAATGGACTACGTACAAACAGAGCTAAAATAAAATTGGGCGGCTGCTTGCGCCACCTAGTGAGTATGCGGAAAACTACAAAAATGAAGGACATTTCGGTAATTGCGGAAGTGACACGCTCGAACACGGACGGCAGCATACCAACACATACATCACAGAACATACCACAAATCAACATACAAGCATCTACATACACAAACAACGAACAGAGGCACTACCAACCCGACACTTCTACTCAATTGTAATAGAAACCCGCTCGGTATATATAGCAGACTTTTTGTTTCAGACGAAGGTCCGGTGACACCCCCCGTATTTTATATGAACGTAAGGATATTACACAATTATTACTTATATAGTACGGCGACATAAATATAATTTGGTAAGGTACACATTTCTCTTAGTCTAGATTATAGCTAAAAGACACCCTATATTTAAAAACAAATGTTTCGAGCTAGCCAAAATGTAGCAAAATCTGGTTTCGTTTTCGGAAGTTCGAGCGCTCAAGGCTGGAATGCGCTAGCGAATTGTGTGCTTGCTTCTGTCAAACTATAATCCATTGTATGACGCTCTCAAAGCTGCAGCCCCCGTCTTGGTTTAGGGTTTGATTTACACGCGCTCCCGTGGAAATGAAATTATGCGCTTTCGAGTCGATATTATTGACAGCGTGAAGTATAAACCGAATGTAAACGATTTTGCGAGCGACGAGAACAGCGACGGCGACCCGCTTCGCTGACGCTCAGTCACTCGCGCGACGACGCAAGCCGCACGAAAGCGGAACGATGTTTTCTAGAAATCCAAAAACCGAGTGACGCGACGAGCGATAGTAAGAAATCTTCGTAATACGTCGCTGACTCGTCGCTGTCGCCGTCGCTCGCTAAATCGCTTTATGCAGTTCAGCCTTTATACTCACGCTAGTGCCGACCTGCATTACCCGCTGAGCCCAAGCAAGCGATAAGGATATTCAAATATGTCACAACAGTGGCGTGCATTCGCTAAGAAAACATATATCTCAAATTCCTGCAGTTTGACGTCGGGATCCGTTACTTGTTCTGCTGTCACCTCGGTCACTAAAGAGAAACTAGTCAGTTTGTTTTATCAGAAATTATAAAAACCTTATCTAGCCACTGTTATGCACAAAAGCACTCTGGAATTTCATATAAATAGTTTAGAATAAACTGAACACAATCGGTAACTTAATTTTCCAAGCATAATAATAAAAAAAAAAATCTTAGAAAACAATGTATTTTTAAGGTGTTTCAAATAAAAAAAAAACTGAAAAAGGAGCCTTATTCAGCTGCACTATCACGTAAATACTTTGGGAAAAAAATATCTATTGAGAAGTAGGTTTTGCAATCTCTAATTTGCTTCTTTCAACTTTCCAGTTACTTTATGTGTACTTGCAGATGTATCCTGACAAATCTAGACAAAATTGTATAAAAAGTAACAGTCTATATAAAATTTATAGCTTAATTAAATTCACATTTGTTTGATAATGTTCAATCTTAAATATGAGTTTTAAATTTCACATCTATTATTACAAATGATTGAATTACATGCTGCTTGATGCATGCTGTGGCCCCCCCCCCCCTTTTAGATATATATATCCTGTATATTTGCTGGTTAGTTGTTGTAAACCTCTTAATGTTGTGTTATTTGTTTGTTGTTGTAGGTGTGTGAATGCATATGTTGTACCCCACTCCTACTTGGGCCTTCAATGGCCAGTAGTATCCTCTAAATAAAATTAAAAAAACAAGTGAGCAGTAAAAATCTGGAAGACAAAAGTAAACACAGAGCCGTGCAAAAAGGCATTCAGTATATGAAACAGATACAGATATGGGCCTCTGGCGGTCCATCGGTTCAGCCTCCACACCGCCTAAAGACGGCAGTGTTGCAATATTACGAACCAGCGCACAGGTAGACAGTTACCAAAAATCCAAACACAAAAAACTCACATCAGCGCTGTGCGAGTGTATATTTTTGTGTATTCGGATTTTGAGTAACTGGTCTACCTGTGCGCTGGTTCGTAATTATGCCGTACCAACTCGCCCAATCTGCCGTATTAATAGTGTTACAAAATACTTAGATCAACTATAATGCTAATGACTGCAGTGTATAAAAGCAAGCTACTCGTCGGAACGAGCTTGACGGTACGAGAATAAAGAGAATATTTTCACAGTTAAACTCAGAGTCTGTTGCACCGTCTCTTCCGTCCTCAAGATCGAAAGTGCTACAGATTGGTGACCTGGACATGATGATTGACTCCGAGCACCTGCTATCCAAGGGAATGTTCTTCGTGGCCAAGGGCACGGCAATGGCTCTGCCTTTTTGGACGAAAATGCAGTAGGCACATATTCAACTTTCTCAGCCTCCACATCTGCAGCGCCTCCGCAACCACCTCTGCTCTGTCGCATCTAGCACCGGCATCTCCCAGCAATGGGCTGCGACCACCTTGCTTGCCCCACCGGCTTGGCAAGTGAATATTCATCGACATCTTCACACTGTTCACAAGGCATGTTGCTAGCCGACCAGGGTCTCCTCATCGTTGCCATGTCAGGCATTCGCTCTCAGTTCGGTTCCTCATCTTAGGGGATGTTGCATCGGCCCCGCAGTCGGCCGGCATCCCCCTTTCAGTCCGAGGCTGTACACTCCAAACTGATCGAGCCGGACTGAAAGCATGACAGTGTCGATTTCCCCCATCTGCTGCCTCATTTCCTGACCTCGGCGTCAGCTACCATGCACGGCTTCCAAACGCTCTCTTTCCTGCTCTCTAGTATGTCATCCTGCTTGCGGTACATGTCAACAGCAACGACACCTCTCTGGAGCCGCAATCACTTCAACAAAATCGTGCCATTCCTCACAGTGCAGAGCTGAGGGCGATAGCTCTGCGGCAGTCTATCGGTTCTGCCTTGGCATCGCCAAAGATGACAGTGCTACTCATACTCGTCACCACGAGCTCAACGACATGAGAATAAACAGAATGTTTTTATTGCTCGGAGTCGGACGCAGCATCTTTTCCGTCCACAACATCGTATACTCTATAGGTAGTAAGCAAGAGACACACTTCAGGTGAAAAGAACAAATGCTCAGATCACACATGCCGCGGGTGTCCAAAATTATCCATCATGTTGAATATTGTTTTGGTTTTTTTAATTCTAACAGAAGACAAACATCATTATCGCACAATCAAACTGAATACTTACGAAACACCTAAGTCGCAGTGTAAGTGCTCATTGCTGAGCTGCGGCTGTGGCATATATGTATTTATTTAAAAGTGCACCGATGATAAAACCTTCAGGTTTGGCAACAATACCGAGATTACAACGGTTGTTGTGCATTATAAAATACAAAAGAAGTAAAAAATACCGGAAACAATGCAAGGTACAAATCTGCACAACAGGCTTCCGAATTCAACTACTTCGTCGTACTGGAGTTTGTTACAGTAATAACAGCTTTGGATGGGCTGTGAGGACAGCATTCACACTGAACTGGGTGCCTTGGTGACTATCACCAGTGTTGAGGAGTTGCCACTCCAGAGTTGGAACGATTCCGCACTTCCACAACCCTGGAATCGAATGCAAATAAAATGGTGGCAGCACTGGAATGGAATGGGAATGAAATTAGTAGTTACATTTTGCCCAGAATAGAGTAGGAATGGAATAGGCTTTGTTCTAATGCGAGCTGCTTAGATGCCGTCAAAGGGGCTTTCGAAACGGCATTATTTCACTTAGGTAACTGACGGTTTGGTTATCTGACTGCTTATGTTCCTTCGAGGATGAAAGTGGCAACCCCAGTGAAGCAACCCAAACTGTAGAGTTGTAGGCTGACAAGGGCAATTTACTCGATCTTAATCCAGGGTAAGGGTTTTGCACATCAGCGTTCCAAAAACTACCCGTGCCCAGCACTTTTCAATCTGTGTTGTCACGTGACACGACCCACCGGAGTAACTCGGATCTATTTGGGTAAGATTTGGAACACAGCCAAAGTGTCGTTCCTGGTGCTGCGAGATGCAACCATAAGGCTGTTGGGACCATGTGTGATTACAGCACCAGTTGCAGGCCACCAGGCAGGGACAATGTCACACCGCCCGCACTTCGTTAATACACGTGACTCCTCACTTATTATGTATCTTGTAAAAGTGGAGGACATATACGGTTCTTTTGTGGAAAAGATGGGCGACTTAGTTTTCCTCTCTGTTACGAGGCTTTTACACCTGGTGGTGCGATCAATATCTGCAGTGCCCCCATACCAATTGCCACTAGTGCTATGTGCGACCAAAGCTCAACTTAGTAAAATCAATGATTGCGGGTAGGGTTTTGAATTTTGCAGTTGTCTACGCATTTCACAACGCCAGCTTTACGCCGACGTTATTTTCCGGTAACTTAGTACTAGCTGTCAAGTGCCATTTTCACAATTGGGAGGGATTGAGAGGAATGGAATGCAGCAGTTCAGCCATTCCAGGAGTGGGAATGGGCCCAGTTTTTCCTTTCCAGGAGTTCAAAGGAATGGAATTAGTATTACAAAATTCCAATTCTCTGCAATGGAGTTGGGTGGAATGGGGAATCTTTTGTTTGTTTGCACACCTAGAATGTTTGAGATGACTCGAGAATCTTGTTTGTTCGAGCTCGGAACCTTCTAGATACCTACGGGCTTACAAAAAGAGCTTCGCATGGCTGCTCGAGTCAGTCGTCCTTTTGTCGCTGTCAAAGTATGTGCGGTCTTTGTTACTTTATGTTTCTCGGCACAAGTTCGCTGCATTTAACATTGATCTGAAGTTTTAATAATCAAGTTTGTTTTTGTTCATGACATATTGGTGGATGTGCAGGGTAACGCAGTCTATGCCCATAAAGCGTACCATCTGTGAACACGATAACTCTGAAGAGGACGATCGTGAAGGCGACATCCTTGAAATCATCCGAGGACGACTCCAACTCCGACACCAACGACGACCTCAACTATGGCCTCGGAAGCGACCCGGACAATGAACTTGACAAAGCCCTTGGCTACCACACTTGGACGAAAACATCATGACGACTTCTACGCTGATGATGAAACGGACGACAACTCCAAAGACCAAACCCGGCTACAATGTCAACAACCAACCTGACAACGGCCTCGATGACAAACAGTCTTCAACCGTGGTGACGAGACTGATGACGACACTGATGATGACCCAGGCGAAGACTCAAAGAATTTCATGGAAGACGATCCCGACTACGGCTTTGACAGTTATCCAAGGACAATCCGGACGATGACTTTAAAGGGCAACTCCGGCCAAAACTCGAAATTAAAGAAATTACTGGTATCGCTGTAGTGACACAAAATACGACCCCAGCCAAAATATTACGTCCGTGGGATGCCGCATTCTCAACTAATGCCGATAATAAAAATGTGACCCGCCGCGAGCCGCTGCACCTTAGCGGTTGGCTAGCGGGTTGCCGATCACTAAAGCAACATTGGGCCGTGACGTCAGTATCGTTCTTTTTTTCCTCCAAGCGTTACGCGGAGTGCGCTTCTTTGAGCCGCTACCACCGCTACTTGGACTTGTGATTGTCATGTTTAGCCATTGCTTTTATCTGTAGCCCGTGTAGCTTCAGTATAGCCTTTTGTTTATTTGCCTGTGAGGACTCAAAGACTGGTTTTAGCGAGCAACTCGTAGCGCCCAAGACTGCCCAGCTGTTCCTCGAAGGATGCCGAGCAGAACTTGTAGTGCTGTGGGCTGCTCAAACAACCCGCTGCACAACCCGGAAGTGCTTTTTCACAAGTTTCCAACGTACCAGAAATTGAAGAAGGTGTGGGTAAACGCTGTTCGACGAGTGGACTTTGGCTTTTACGCGCCCAAGGAAAAAAGAATGCAAAAACAGACATGTACAGCCCTAACGCAGCAGCCCGTGCCGGAAAGCCTCAAAGCTTCGTGTCTGTTACTGACCCGCAGCGCGAAAGCGAGAGGGCCCCCAGTACTGTACTTCACTGGCAGCGTGTCGTAGAGCAACGCCGCTCCATCCATGGAGCCCTGATGACAATTTAGGCCTAGCGACAGAGTACGGAAGACTGCACACACGGCGACAGCCGCTGAGTACGATACTGAACGAGTTCACTCGTTTTCCAGTCGCTACCTTTTGGGTATACTAGCGACAAGCACGGCATGGCACACGCACGGCGGCAGCGGCCGCCGAGTACGGCACTGTACGAGTTTACGGGTTTTCCAGTCACTAGCTTTTGGGTGTACGCACTAGCTCTTCCTACATGTGCTGGATAACTACCACATATACAAAATTAAAATAAAATCAGCTTACCTCCTACCTTTAGACGGCTAGCGCAACAGAAGTAGCTGCTGATCAACCTGCGTACTCGTTGAACGAGAACGATCCTGACGTCACGTTCACATAGCGGCTGATTTCTAGTGCTGCCAGGGCCTCGAGCGGCTAGTTTCGGTTTGTTGGCCGTGCCCCAAACAAAACTTTGAGGCGTCCATATCTTTAAAACTACGCACAATAACGAGGAAAAAATTACACCTTGCAATTCAGGGACGCTGACTGCACTAAAAACAGTCATAATCCCAAAATTGAAAGTATGGTCCGGAGTTGCCCTTTAACGACAACCACGACTACAAACTTGACGGCGACCTTGATGATGAACCCGATGACAATACCTACGGCAAGTGTGGCATCTGTCACGAAGACGAACAGGACGACGACGCCTGGTATGTCACTCAACGAACGGAGGAAGTTTGCCAGCTTGGTCACATTTTGATGCAAGCCACAACTTCCTGACGATGACTGCTACAATCTTTGTCACCACGACGCCCAGTTTCAGCCTGGCTACCCACAGTGAATTTAAACACCAATTCATCGTCGCAGCAAGGAACTGTTAAAGTGGTGCTTCGACCTCAAGGTTATTTGCTACATGAGACCTAAGTTGTAAGTCGTTGGCCAATGGCACATCAACATTGTCACGCTGCCCTCTGCGACCCGTAGGCGATTCACGTCTTCCGACTCAACTGAACTAGGTATGCTCGGTAGGACTGTGAAAATCTGCTATTTACGAGACTGTATTTTGACCTAGTCTTGTTTAAGCTGTTAATTTAATTTTGTGTTGCATAAAGACGATGAGTCTTTCACAAGAGGGGAGTAATGCCACGTGCAAATAGCCGAGTCAGCAGCGTGATCGACTCACATGCCGCTGACCCCGCCAGCGCATGTCCTTCTTTCTTTTGTTTGCGTGACTGGAATGATGAGAGGACTCTAAATTTTTTTTTGTTCGAGATCAGAAACTTCTAGATACCCACGCGCTTACAAAAGTACCTTCGCTTGGCTGCTTGAGGCAGTTGTCCTTTCGACACCATCAAAAGTCTTTGTTAATTTATGTTTCTCAGCACAAGTTCGGCGCATTACACACTGATTTTAAGTTTAATAAAGAAGTATGTTTTTATTCGTGACAATATTTAGATGAATTTTGATAATTCAATCTTCTGATATTTCAAACTAAAGTGTGTGGCTTCCAGGGCCCGTTTGCTCAAGCGCTAACCGCGGCTAAAGTTAACCGCAGTACCTAGGAGAGGGATTTTGAAATCACGTGACTGGCTCGGCAGGAATGCAGGGAAACATGGCGGTGCCCCGGTGAGTGAGCGCCGCTCGCTTTGAAACTAATATGTCGTTGTAGCTGCAATATTGGGCGCGTTAGTCAGCAATGAATGGTGCCAGAGGCTTTCGCTTTGCCTTACCTCATTTAAATCGCAAAGCATGAGCATATGACCTCGCCGCATTTTTTAGATAGTCTTTCGATTCTGGCCATTCCTAAGCCTAAATGAACGCGATAAATGTTAGCATGGCAATGTCTTTGGAAAGTGGATTGCCTTGACTCAATCGGCCGGGTATTAATAGCACACAAAAGCAGACAGCGTCCCAATAGACCATATTAGACCTTTCTCTAAATTTCCCAAGCACCGAGGTGCATGCTACAAGTGTAGTTACACGCGTTGCACGTGCTGGCGTCTGAAGTAGTAACTGTTCTAAAGCAAAAAGTCTAAAACAAATTTTGTCTTGCACGTGCGTTGGTCAAATATTTATTATGATTATTTACTTCGAATCTTTTATAAGAGGAAGGCCAGTGCGCGCAGACCGCAGAATTATACTTCCAGCGTTCTTCTCGATGCTTGGGTAATTTAGAAAAAGGTCTATAGGGATGCTGTTTGCTTTTGTGTGCAATTAATACTCGACCGATAGAGTCAAGACAATCCGCTTTCCAAAGATGTTGCTAAGCCGACTATTACCACATTCATTTAGGCTTAGGAATGGCCAGAGTCGAAAGACTATCTAAAAAATGCGGCAAGAGCCTTGCTCATGCTTTGTGATGAAGTGAGGTAAGGCAAAGCGAAAGCCTCCTGCACCATTCGTTGCTGACTAACGCGCCCGGTATTGCAGCTACAGCGACATATTAGTTCCAAAGCGTGCGGCGCTCACTCACTGGGGCACCGCCACGCTTCCCCGCATCCCTACCGAGCCAGTCACGTGATTTGAAAATCCCTCTCCTAGGTACTGCGGCTAACTTCAGCCGCGGTTAGCGCTTCGAGCTAACGGGCCCTGGAGTTTGAAATAATGAGAGTCGACTGTAAAACACCATTTTTGCTACCCCAAGTAGCAATTTATTTTAGTGTAATTTCTGGAATCTTTTATTCAGACCGAACACTTCTTTTTCAATAAGCTTGTCGGCATAAAATTTAGACTATTTTTTATAGCCTAAACGTAGCAAGCGTTCAAAACAAATACAACCTATTGCATCAGATACACAGAAAACACAATATTAGCAAATGCTACTTTTATTGAACACATCTGGAGTTTCTGTTGGATACATACAGCGCTGTGAAGAAGTACACCATTCTTATATGAAAATAAGCTTCCCACCAGTGAAATTTCTCAAGTTGGACAGCCTTGTTGTAAGTCAGGCACGTTAAAGAGAACCCTGCCCAAGTTTTCATAGACACTCTTACAAAGTTGTTTCATCCGTACAATAGCGACTTCAAGGTGTAGAAACTTCCCAAAGTGCAAACATTATGTGAAGAAACTGCATTTCAAAGTTGACGTCCTCGCAACCCCCCCTATCGGTAGCTGCTCTACCGGCAACAATGAAAAGAACTATAGAAAGACCCCTGAGGCCACATAACGTAAGACATGGTGTCCAAGATTCGCCATGGACAGCATTGTTGGTAGTTGGACTTGTTTGTGCTCACTCTTTTACCCAGTCTGTCGATTGACAGCTATTTAGAGTGCATTGTAGGAACTATTTGTGCTGTAGACATAAAAACATGTACATGTTGCCCCCCCCCCCCCCCCCCCCCTTTGAATCTGGCAGGCGAGACCACTTGAAATTGTTTGAGAGTAGCTGTGTAGAACTGACATGTTCTAACATTCTGATGACACAATTATTCATATTAAAAGGTATGCTTAACCGAAATTCGAAGCTTGCAAAACAACACTGGGGCGGTAGGCGGGACGCTGCAAAACCCCCAAAACATCACACATAGAGCATTATTTCTAACGGATGGCCGTATTTTTGGAAACATGTGGGATTCAACAAGGCTGACGAGACATGTGATGTCGCGATTCTCATTCCCTCTCCTCTAGGCTTCATCCCCTTAATAAGCAGGTGAACCGAAGCGGGAATGAGAGAAGCGAGGCCGATTCCCCTCATTCTAAAGTGTACCAGGAGAAGTACGATGTCACATTTCTTGTTTGATTGCGCCCTTTCCTTTCCAAGAATACGGCCATCCGTTTGAGATATTAATGTATGAGTGATGTTTCGGAGTTTGTAGAGCTCCCATTCAAAGCTTCCGCGGCCTTATTTTATGAAATCCAAATTTTGGTCCAGCATCCTTTTAAACAAGCTTTTTCAAATATTAGCATAATGATCATACAATTGGACAACTTGCTAACTCACAACAGCATCCTCCCGATGATGCCGTACAAAGGTTCTGTCACACGCACCAACCGAGGGGATTGCTGCAAGTCCATCCACCCTCAACTTTTAGTCACCTTTGAGACTGAAGAACTGCTGTATGAGGCCCGTCCAGCCACTGCGCACACAAAGAGAAACATGGGAAATAACACTCAGTGACGAGCAAAGTCTCTGGGCGGAAAGCCCTCCATGACAAATGAGCACTGTTGGGTTACGGCAACGGCGTAATACACAGGTTCTGCTTCTTGGATGCATTCACCGCTGCGGTGGGTGGTCGTAGCTAGTCGTAGCAGATAGTGTCACGTTTGTTGCTCGTACCAAAACACCAAAGCCGTGTAGTATTCTTGTTGCCGAAGTTCATAAGCCTACGTTCCCGGTCTACACACACTACACAAAGCCAGCCACGAGCAAAGCTAGCTAACCCCGTTTCTGCTTCGGCGACAAGCCGCCAGGGCGGTGACACCGCCGCTGAAACTTCTGCCTCGGCTCTTCAAACCAGGGCCCCTCAGTGCACAAGCATGACACTTGCTAGGCTGCTCTGCCTGTACCAAGTGACACGCGCCCGCATGTTCCCTCTCATAATTCTTCTGACTGTACGTGCCCCGTATTGTACACGGCCATACTGTGCACATGGCGAAAGTTCCCTTTTGAAAGTGCTCCACGGTCGGCTTACAATGCTGCGAACACATAGCACATAACCACTATAGGTGACGACACTTGGGACACTTGCCATCCGTCGTCGTGGCGCAAAGTCGCTTTCTCAGTCGTCCTCACAAGGGGCAAGGAAAGGCAGGCACTGCATAAAAAATCAATACATATTATAACACTGGCTGTGGCAAACTAGTTTCAAAGATGATACAGTCGTGTCTTCTTAATATGGACACCTCCGTACTATAAAAAGATTTTTTTTCTATAATGTAAGGTGTTTATATGAGAAAATTAAATTTAAAACAAAAATTGGATAACAAGCATAACCAAACAAACAGTTTATTCAGCTAAAAGATAATGAGATATGAGTTTGCTCTATCGCTTTAGAGCCGTTTAACATGTAGCACTACTGTCGTTTACAAGAACAGATACCCAGGCTGTAAAGTGATGATCGGCTGAATAGCAAAAGATGTTGCACTGTATGCACAAGCCGGATGTAATTGACACTTAGCTGCCGGCAGTTAGGATCCTATAATCTTATGATCGCAGACGGGAATTACATCTGGTGCCTACGGCTGGAATAATGTCTCGCTTCGTAATAGAAAAAGCACAAAAAAAAAACACACAGGATGGAGAAACCGGGTGTCACAAATTCAGGCTTCTCTTCATTTTTTTAAATACTTTTATGATCTTTTTTTTGGACCACTTTAAGTGTTGGTACGGTCAAAAAGGGGGAGTGTGGTGCCACTTTTAATCTCAGTTCGTCCCGTCGTAGTTCCTTTCTAAGTCCCCAACGAATTTGCTCGTTTGCGGAATGGGTTTTTGTTAACGGGCGACGTAGATCATCCCAGGTCACAGTTTGTGGCTTTGACCTCGTGGGGAGGGGTGCGTATGCTGGCTCGCGTATGGTGCCGATTTGACATGCAGGGGCGCCGCCGGGATACAAAGATGTTTACGCTGGCTAGCGCGCTTTTTGAAGGCGGCGGCTTTGCTCAGTCTGCCGCCTGTCGTGTTCTATGTATCGGCGATAATTGATGTTTTTGGACTCGTACGGGGGAATGGATGGGCACATATGTTTGGTTGTCTGAAAAATGTAATAGGTTTTGCCATTTGGGTCGTTGCTGTGTAGCTTTGTTTTTCTTGAAAGTTGACTGACCCGAAAGGCGGGGAAACGGGAGGTTGGTCGGTAGACGAGCCTATAAAAGGGGGTTCGGAAACAAAGAAGGTAGTCCAGCCCCAGAGCTGGCCGGGTCGCTACTCAACGTGGTTACTCACTGCAGATGAGTCTTGGAACGTGTAATTTTTGGCTTCTGCCCTGCCTGTCGGACAAGTGTTTGAGTTTGTTGTGCTGAAGCGTGTGTGGCTGTGAGGTGCGCGGTGTCGACCTCATCAAGCCTCTAATTGGACCGCTGGACTTCGAGACGCTGTTCTTCGGCCGACAACTCCAGACTACGGACTGCTCTGGACTCGGCACCGACCGGAAAGCTAAGCCTGGTTTTCTAGGACTTGTCTACTGCATTCTCTGGCTCTGAAGTACGAATTGTTGAATGTTGGGAAGATTTTTACACAGTGCTACTTTCTGTCGCGACTGTTTTGGGGGATTATCCCATGTGTGTAGCGGTAACGTTCGAGCTCCATCGCGGTTTGCTCTCGTTGTTAGCGTCGGGTTTTCGTCACTGTTTTGTTGGCTTATTCCGGTTTTATGAGCGTCGAGTCTTTTTAGTATTAGTTTCTGGCTCGCAGGGCTCCATAGCTTTGAGCTGGAGTGTGGTTTGTGTTGAGTGCTCTATTGCCGTGTACAGCTTAGTTTTTCACTTTATTAAATCTAATCTTTTGTTTGCTTATCCTCACTGTGTCATCATCTTTCTCTACTGATTATACACCAGGCGTGGACCTAGCGCTAGTCAATGGTCGAACTTAGCTCTCTTGTTCTTTTCCCGTAATTTCTCGTTTATTCTCAGAGTGGATCATTGAATTATTTTTATTAATTTGAACCCCACTCCGTGACACCGAAACAGATGGGAAAGCACCACAACGTATTAAACTCGTCGAACATTAAATGTTCTTGAATTATACCTCACCCATGCTTGCTACGTGATGAAGCCCAAAGGTTAGTTCAATGCCAATCAATATTAAATGTCTTTAGATGGGCACCTGCTGCCTGATCATGGCCTTTATTGCAAAGCACTGTTCACACATTTGCGAGTCCTGCAGTGCCTTGTGGAATGGTGGGCGATACTTGCCGTTCCGCAAGGCACTGCAAGACAGATCAGGCTCAACTTTTGAATGTCGACGTGCTTACGGAATGCTGCAGCAAACCAATCATTCGCCGAGGGAAAAAGAAAGGAAGCTGCATGCCTCCGTGTGCTCATTGCCAGAGTTTTCTGCTCTGCTATGTACCCTGCTTGTGTGCTGTGATTTGCAAGCCAGCACGGGATATATTTCCTTGATTTGTTTGTCTGTTCAGCTGTACGAGGTTGTGATTGAAACAACCAAGAAGTATAGACCGCCATTCTTTTCATCAAGCTAAGGCTTCGCTCATCCGAACCGGGGACGATGACTGCTGTTGTTTACACGATTTTCGACAGCTATGTGGAGTGGCTTTGTGTTTAAAATTGCAATCCTAAGTGCAAAAAGAAGTTACCGCAGACTATATTGTTAAAGGTTGATTTCAACTGGCAGGCTCTGGCTACAACCACCTTAATATTTATTCAACATTGTTTGCATTTCTACTTACCCGTGATCGCTTCATTTGCCAAACACGTTAGTGGCCGGTCACCTTACCAATGAAACTAATGTGCTGGTGTCTCCGGCGAAGAATTCCCTCAGGGCTACATGCAATGCACAACACAGTTTGTAGCCCGTTGTGATTGAAAGCTTTCACACTGGGGAAACGTTGTTGTCACAAACGCAGTCAAAGAATGCGATAGGATTGAGGGAACAGGGGGATTGCCCAAGTTGACTGACTGCATGAGCATATGTTTCTATCGCCACCGTGTTTCCTCCACGCAGGCGACGGAGAAAACGATATAGAGACTCCTCGCGCTTGCCAAGTTTCTCTAAAACGTCGAAATACGAGACACCCAGCAGCGAAGTGTCGATATTGCCGGAGAGAGCGGCGGGACAACGATCAGCGCAGGATCGCGGCTTCGCCACTCTTATGCGACGGTGTCTTCGGTTTCCGCTCTCTGCAGCTTCCACCGGGACGCTAGCCGTGCCTAATTGTGCTAGCTTTGAGCACCACAGTTCATAGGGTTCACAGCGCCCGAGCGAAAGCTCGCGCAAAAGAACCGGCGAGCAGTCGAGTCGTTTCCAATCGACGGGGTGGCTAAACGCCGGTTGTGTGAATCGGGCTTAACGCCTGAGCCGGCTTTTTCAAAGCAAATCTAACGTTCTTGAATGTCATGTAATAAAGATCTGAGACGTGCTACATTCTATACAAACTTGATAAAAAAAATCAAACACTCACCTTCGACTGCTACGTCCGCCGTACCGCTTCAAGGCAGAAGCAACATGGCCAACATGGCTCTCGACGTTTTGGGGTGTTGGGCTGGGGTGTTTTCAGTGTTGCTTACACGCCTAGTCGTGTAAACCGAAACCGAAACACCAATTTTTACTACCCTAAGTAATTTTTTGACGATTTATCACTAGCAGAGCGTGTAAAAATATGCTAACGAGTGAAAATGGGGTGTAAACAGGCGAAATATTACATTTTCGCTAACAGTGTAGGGCTCCTTGCCTGCTGCCCCGGGTTCCTCTCAATGTTCCTTGCTTGCTCTCGTGTCAGGCATAGGTTGTGGTACATGCATAACTCTGCCTTGGCAGGACACAGCAGCAAAACGTACGAAAAGTTATACCAAATTTCTACCTGGAAAGAAATGAGGCAGGGTGTGCTCCGATACGCTCGTAGGTGCTCGGTGTGCCAGAAGGCAAGACCACGTGATGATCAGCCCCCCGGTTTCATGCAACCAATCGTGAGCCAGAGCCCTTGGCAGATTTGTTTATGTGACGTCATGGGCCCCTTCCCACGTACTGCCTGCAGCAATCAGTACACTTGCTCGTGGTAACCGACCACGTCATGAGGTGGATTGAGTTGTATTCTTTGCGAAAGCTAGATTCGCAGAAAATCTGCGGAATGCCTGCTTCAAACATTCGCTAGGTTTACCGTTCTAGCACTGCTTCTAAGCGATAATGCCTCCTACCTAACGAGTAAGGTGTTAGTGGATGCATGCGTGCACGGTGCTCGGAATTAGACACAAAAGAACTTCCCCCACAGCACCCAAGACCAAACATCACGGAAAGGGTAAATCAAAACCTTAAGATGACGTAAGTGGCTTACACCAAACGCCGCAAGGACTGGGGCGCAAAACTGCCGGAGCTGGCATTAGCAACCCGTACGACCACTAATTGGTCAACGGGTCTCACTCCCGCACAACTGAATTTCGGCAAGGAGCTCGGGTTTCCGCTTTTTAACAGTCTCCTTTCTACAGAGTCTGGGGGAAGGCTTCGCCCCTACGTGAAGATCGCAAAGGACCTGCGAAATCGCTTCTCCGACAACCTCGACATCGCCCGAGCGCAGCAGTTGGAACACTGCAATTCGAGTTGGGAGATATTGTACTCCGGCGCACTCACCCACTGAGCGACGCCGCTCGAGGCTTTGCAGTCTCCCTTGCAAACAAATGGTAAGGTTCGTTTACCATTTGTTTGCAAGGGAATTACCACTTACAAACTAGTTCACTGCGAGTCGAAGGAAGAAACCGAACCTATTCATGTCGCCGACCTTAAACATTTTTTTCATCCAGAAAACAAAGATTCCTCGCAGGACTGGAACGACACTAACGACGGTCCCGTTCCGGAAACCCCCGTGTCTCCCCCAAGGCGGTGGTATAACCTGCGACGTCGGTCACACGAAAGAGAGATGAACCTTTTTTTTTTGTCTCCTCGGCTTCACCTCTTTCGCATTTGGGTAGTTTTCTGCTTTCACGAATCTGCTCCCTCTTCAAGAGAGGGGAAAGGAGATAGTGTGCCCACCTCAGATCCGTTATTTCAAACTTTCTCGAAAGGGCGCGAAAATAATGTCAGGCTCAACCTTTAACTAAGCCCCCATGTCGTCTGCTTCCATGTTTCTCCACAAAGATGGCTAGAGGACAACACCGTCATCACACCCGCCATCTGAACGGCATGGCGGCCGGACTCGTGGTGGACCGCGCCACCAAAAACGACGGCGCGTCAGGGGCGGCCCAGGGAATCATGGACCGCGGCCACCCCCAACGGGACGGAGCAGCAGCTGGCTCGGATCAAGGAGGACCACGTGGACAAAGCAAGTGTCAGCCACCCACTGGAGACGATCCAGAGCAACAAGGTAGCCACCAGCCGAGCCCTGAGCCAGACGAAGGAGCTCAAGCGACAGCTGGAAGAGATGCAGGATGTCTTTGACAAGCTGGAGCTAACCGAGCAGCTGCAGAAAGAGCAGCATCTGACCAAGGAGCTGGGGAGAGGGCGGACGCCCAACGCATCGCGCGCGTCAACCAACTCGGCGAGCGCAACCTCCCAACGGGCCATCATGCTTGTCCAGCGGCACCGACCGGACCTGCAACGTGCGTCCGCCCAGCAGCGCCATCCACCCCCTGACGACCACAACGACAACTCCGTCATCGACATGCCGGACAAAGTTTGAGGGGCGGGGGGGGGGGGGGGGGGGGTTGAAGTGTCCCCTGCCCAGTTGCCCGGCTGCGGGGCACAGGTGGCGAACTTTCCCACGTGACGGCGGAATCAAGTCGGCCATGCGGACATCGCATGCGTTGCCTTGATAAGGCAAATCAGAGGTGGCACACAGGCAGTCGCTGCCCGGACTCAAGCTCCGGCGACAACGATATTAGCGTATTGATTGTCTCGTCCATGTCCAATTAAATGTAGTTTCCTGTTCTGGTTCTGGCCCTTTGCCTCCGCCTCGTGCCTCCTTTTGTTTGTAGTGTCCAGAAGTCTTGGACACTGGTTTCGGTGATGGCCGGGCTTCTCGCACTTGTAGCAGCAGTCCGAGGACACTTGCCTGCTTAGGCTACCCGCACCAAGGTGCCTGTCCGAACCCCTCCAGCGATCGGATAAAGAACCAGTATGGAAGGGCCTATACCAGGCTTCCGACCAGCGGTTCTGGGGAGGGCTTGTTTCGTTGCGGCGGGGGTCAATGATGCATGGCCGCGGAATTTCAACCGCAGCGTGCCAGGTTTACCCCAGCACTTGCAGAAGGAGACTGATGAAGATGGTTCACTTGGGTGGTGATCTCCATTGGCCCCAAGCTTGCGATAGGTCGCGGCCAACGAGCTCCCACCTGTCGTGGCGACCCCCTCCCGGGACCCTCACGGGCACTACTGCTACCTTCGCGGACCTCTCAACGAGAGTTAGGCGAACATCTGCTTATCCCGCACGGAAGAGCGCCATGCATGCCACGCACACTGTCCTGGCTGACATGGGGAAGGAAGGACCCGTTTGGACAGTCCACTTGCGCGGAGGTCTCGGGGCCCCGCATGTGCATGCCGGTTTGAGCGGGTAGTTGGCTGGTGGCGGCGGCACATTGTCCCGCTCGGCATGAAAAGCTTCCTCGATCAGGCGGGCGCCCCAGGTTAGCTCTTCAAGGGTCTCAAATTTTCGGTTGATGAGGTAGACGGGGTATCTTGGGTGGCACCGTCTTTGGACCCGAGCTACTCTGTCCGACTCCGGTGACTTCGGGTTTGCACTCGCGAAGAGCTCTTGCATGACCCAAACGTACCGGACCAGACTTTCTTCCGGGTGCTGGGTCCTTCCCTCGAGCTCTCGAAGAATCTGCGTTGCATTCGCGACTCCAGCGACCTATAGTGGGCGCCAACACTAAACAAACATGGCGGCTGGGTCCAGGTCGCGTCGGCTCGGCCGAGCGGGCTGAACGGGTGGCGCATTCAATTTAACAGATTTTCTTTTGTTTAATGCCCAATTTTACTGGTATTTGAACTGCGACGGTTAAGTTTAGCCGGTGCACATAAACTTGCAGATCATAGTTTTGTTTTCCCGGTGTTTTTTCTTCTTTCCATGTAAAGCTTTCGTTTCGGAGATATCGTTCAAAACCGAAACTATGGGCTCCGGAGAGACGGTAAAAGACTCTAATCACTTTTGATCAGCTAAGGAGAGCGGCGATGACTACAGAATCGTTCCACCAAGAGTAATTTACAGACAACTCACATGCCTCAACCATGCGACTTATCTGTCCGCGAAATCGAGCACTTGTGCGTATCCGTGATTAAGAAACAGCTCTAGTCGTCTTCTCGGTCAACAACGCAGGCTGTAGGAAAATTACGAAAAAGAAGCGAGTGCTTCTTGATCTAAGGAACATGTTAACCTGCTGGCACCCCACTAAGCAGCTGATACCCGTATTTCGATTCAGGTTTTAGTAGCAATCGAGAGTCATTTTGACGAACATGCGAGCTAAGTATTATATTACGTACTATGCCCCACTAAAGAGACTTTAGTATATTCTTCGGGTTGAAATATGAGCTTAGTTAACTAGCTATGAATTGAACTGCTGGATAAAAATACATTTGACCGACAGAGAGATACTACTTAAATACAGCCAAATGGCTGTAGCCGGTAGCACGACGACGCATGCGGACAAACTGAAGAGAGTGTTCATTGGAGATTCACACAGAACCTCTCTGTATTGAACTTGACTTTACATACCCCTTTCCATCAGTCTCGTCTGTTTTATATGCACTGGGGTCTGCGCGGATATTCACAACCCTCGACTGTAGTAGAGGATTATTGCAAATTCCCGTAGCAAGAATTGACGTCCCTAAGACAGCATTTGTTTGCCCCAGGGGTCTGTTCGAATTTGTCAGTCTCCCCTTCGGCCTATCTAACTCCCCTGCGAGCTTCCAGAGGCTCATGGATACAGTCTTGGGTGACGCAAAGTCTAACTATGCAATGGCCTACATGGACGACGTAATAGTGCTGTCTAATACTATCGAGGACCACCTTCACCATTTGCAGGTCGTCCTGAAGCGCATGAGTGAAGCTGGTCTCACAATTAACCCGTCAAAAGTGCAACTTGCATCACCCAAAGTGGAGCTTCTTAACTTCGTGGTCGACCAAGGATCCCTCCAGCCGCAAGCAGAGAAGCTCAGAGCAATTATAGAATTTCCCCAGCCACGAGACAAAAAAAGTTTACAACGGTACCTTGGCATGGTGGGATTCTACCGCGAGTTTATTGCCAACAGCGCTGATTTGGCCCGGCCCCTTCACCAGCTATTACGCCGGGAGGTTCCATGAACCTGGACTTCCGCTCAGGAACAAGCGTTTAAAACGTTAGCAAGCGCTATTGCGGATACTGCATCTCTGAAACTTCCTAATCTCAATGCTCCATTCGTCCTCCAAACGGATGCCAGTGATTACAATACACACCTTTTCATTTCTGTAGTTCTCGGACCGACCCACAGGGGCGCTGGCGCTGCAGCCGCCATAAGGTTGCTTCAAATCGGCGTGGTTGCTGCTGTGGCGCAGTGGGGTTGTGTGGAGAGCATTCCGTTTCAGCGCCTTTTCCCAGCCTCTAACAGCACATGAGTGCCATAGGAAAGAAACAAAGCTCGTACCGGGCCGGTAAGACATGTTCCGTCGTAGGCTGCAAAAATTGCGGAGGTTTTTTGAAGGCGTGGAACGCCTCCACGTGCGAAGTACATGCGTCGCTGCTACATCAAGACTGCCCGTGCCTGCAGCCATATGCCTTGTACTGCTTTCCCCAAGGCGAGAAAAACGAGGAAACTCGACGGTAAGTGGGTCGCAAACCTGCAGCGGAAAAATCTGAACCCCAGCAAGCATGCAAAGGTTAGTACGGCACGTGTTAACGGACTTTGCCCGACAACGCGGCCGCCGTTTCCGTAGACGGACCCTGCTCTTGGGGGTGGGGTCGAAACAGGCAAACAGACTTTAAATGAACCCGTAGCCATCTCATGGGGGATCAGGTTCCTAATTATTTTCAGACATCGCTGGTTCGGAAGGTAATGGTAGCCGGTACAGAACGCGCGTGTACACGAACACCAGCACGAGCCTCTCGCTCGTGAATTAAAAACCTAGAATCGTGAAGAGATTATTTGCGAATTTCCCAATCACCCTGGGGCACGCGACGAATGTAGTCAGACACGCTGCACGCGCTCGCCTTACGTGTACTAGATTTGAAGTAAACGAAAATGAGGCGACGACGAACACGCGTGCAACATCTTAGTTGATCTAGATCTCTCAACCATTACTGCTGCAAACGCCATCGCGCGTACCTAGTACAATCCCCGCATGCACCTCGATTCAATTTCCAAAGTTTGTATATGCTTGGTGTTGTGAACGCCTTTGATTTAACCTCTGTCAACATCTTCCACAAATAGGTCAGGTGTAAACAGTACATTGATAATAGCATAACTTACCTATCGACCATGCTAACATTAAGACGGTACGCTCACACTATAACTGATATATGTTCACATCAACAGGTTTGCTCCATTCACTTCGTTGAAGGTAGGCCGACTGAGACAAATCCATACCCGGCATTGAACTTGAGGACTACAAATGAGGTAAGCTCCGGTGACAATTCTGACTTTTGGAGTCAAATGGACACACTACTTCCTTTTAAAGCATGCCATCAAAAGTCGCTTAATGAAAAATATTAGGGCTCAACTATTTCACAGGTACAGTGGGTCTGTACTGTAAAACATGCTCGAGGTATGAAACATTGTACTGTATGAATTATGTCTATCTACAAATAAATTACCATTCAGAGCACCAGGATTTGCCACTTGGTAAAACAAAAAGTGCATGTGCAAATTGCAGACATTTGAGTGTGGGGGTGCTGGAAACACTTTAAACCTTGGCAAAACAATTTGATCCATAAAAGCAGGCACCGACGAGGCAGAATGTGGACATAGACAGCACTGATCGTTTCACTGCCTGTATTCCATTTTTCTCCCCAGTCCAAGCTTAAGTGTGGTTATTCACATTTCTATGTTGATATAACTGTTCCAACATCATTTGCATCTTTTATTTGAAGGTCGCATAAAAGAGGGGAAGGCGCAAGCAACCCCGGCGCCCACTCTCAAGACATGCAGCACTGGCTACACCCGCTGGTGTGCACTCAAGCAGCGCGCTGTCCAACTTGCCGCCAGCTCTGCTTCAAACTCCACCCCAATCTCCACCTCAAGCTCCACCGTCTTTGGTTGTGGATTGTGGTGCCCCCCAAGGGGAGGATATTGACGTACATGAACTATCACCAAGCCCAACTCTTGCCCCCCAATGCACTTGCAGTAGTGGCATCCGGAAGGCAGAAGTTGGTATACAGTGCGAAGTTGGACAGTAGATGGACCACTCGTACTGTACACCAATCTCCTCTGTTGTGGTAACCAGAGCTACACGTGCCACACAAACGGCATTTTCAGTTTGTGACACTTTGCCTGCCAAAAAATTCCGGTTTTTCACAGGTCTATCAAAAGTACTGTTTGAAGAATACACCAGAGTTGCGTCGTCAGAGGCAAAAATGACTTGTAAGCTTGCTGTGAATGACCAGATTTTACTTACTCTCATGAGGCTTAGGTTAGGGTTGTTGCTCGTAGATCTCGCATTCCGCTTCCAGGGCTCTGTAGGTTTGGCAAGCAAGATTTTCAAGTTTTGGATTCATGTACTTGCAGATATTTCGCGCAAGTACCTAATTATATGGCTACCACAAGAGACGATAGCCTCAACGCGTCCGTCAGTGTTCGGAGATTTTCCACGTACAACATGCATAATCGACTGTTTCGAAATATTTGTTGACAGGGCACAAAACATGCTAAAGAGAGGGCGGACGTACAGCCCCTACAAAAGTCACAATACAGCCAAAGTTCTCCATGTGATCGCATCAAATGGCTTTATAATGTTTATCTCAAAAGCCTATGGAGGCCGTGCAAGTGACCGGTTCATAACCTCATACTCTAGGCTGCTGAGATGTCTTCTGCCAGGGGATCAAATCTTAGCAGATAAAGGCTTTACCATTGAAGACATGCTGCCTTATGGAGTTAAACTGTCACTTCCTTCATTCAGAAAGCAGAAAAAGCAGCTCTCGGATGCTGAAGTGGTTTACTCGCGTCGCTTGTCTAAACTGCGGATTCATGTTGAAAGGTCCATTCGCCGCGTGGAGTGTTTTCAGTTTTTGAAGTATATACCCTCGTCGATCTTTGCAAGAAGCAATTGTATTGACAACACCTTGACTGTCATCGCAGGGATCTGCAATCTGCGGCCATCGCTTATTAAGGAAGACTGAAATAAATGTCACTCGTAAGCAGTGGTCCTTCTGGTGAATGTTTACTTTTTTGGCACTTTGGCATTTCAGAAACCTGCATGCTGGTCAACAAGTGCCGGCAGGTAATGTTCGAAATAAAGTGATTTCAGTTTTGGGAGCAAGCTCTCAATGAAGGCCTTGTTATATGGCACTTTAGCAACGTAGCCCTTCTTCTCTGCAAATACCACAAAGTCACATGAGTGTTGCCCAGAGCAATACAGTTGTAGCTGCACTTGCGTGTAATATGCATTTTTCCCCTTGGGCGAGAGTATAAGATCTGGGCCATCATACCTAACTTCATACTTGCCAGATGCAAAAAGGCACTCTAGAGAGCCATACTTTTTTAGAGTGTCTGGTGTCGGGCATTTGATTTCAACTAACACGTTGCCAGCTGCTTTCAGGCCACCTGGGCTGGCCGCCAGCCATGGGTTTCCTTCGTGGACGGTCAAGCCGCAGAGCCGTATTACGCAGTCCTGGTCATCTTCATACCAAGCCCTGGCTTTCGGCTCGGTTTTCCTGCCATGTCTGCCAAACATAACGAAAACAGTAAATTTATCAGCACCACTGCTCACGCTCTCTGCACTTTTCGACGCCAAGCTGACAGGGCAACGAAAGCAGCACGGTCAAGCCTTCTTTTGAAGGCTTGACATTGCTCCCTGCACGTGAGTATGCGCAGACACAATGCAAAACCATTGGCTAACTGGTCCAACAATCACGTAACTTCCATTAGCAGAGCAGTGAACGAAGTAAAGCAGCGAATCGATTATTAGGAAATGCTTGCTTATTCTGATACTAGCATGTAGCCGTCCGTGGCCTGGGACCTGTTCAGTCTGCTCAATTATCCACTTACTTCAAATCGTATTAAAGTCCGAAAAGTCAAATGGCTACTTTATAACGCGTATCATGTTGTAAAAATCTTTTTTATTGACACCTTGAAGCAATCTTCATGCTGAAGTAATCAGTTTTAGTGCCTGCACCCAAGCATTCTGCACTCCCATGCCCAATGCATCTAAAATGTTTTTTTTTCTTTTATGAATTCTTCCACCACCACATTAGCCTAGCAGCGAACGAAGTAAGGCAGTGAATTGATTTTTCGGACATGCTTGCTTATTCTAATATTGGCATGTAGCCGTTGGTAACATTGGGGCCCGTTCAGACTGCCCAATTATTCACTTATTCCGAATCGCATCAAGGTCCGAAAAGTCGGACGGCTACTTTGTAATGGGCATCATGTTGTAAAAACCTTTTTCATTGACACTTTGAAGTGTTCTTCATGCTGAAGTAATCGGTTTTAGTTCCTGTACCCAAGCATTCTGCACTCCCATGCCAAGTGCATTTGAAATCAAAGTCAAATTTGGGAGTTTTACGAGCCAAACCAACGACGGGCATCTGGCACGCCTCAGCGGAGGACTGAGGATTAATTCCGACCACCTGGGGATCTTTTGACGTGCAACCGAAAGCTCGGTTGCACGGCGCCTTCTCCGCAATAAGCCTCCGTCAGATTGCGAGCACCTCGGCCGGAATTCGAACCCGCCACATGGGGATCCGTAGGCCAGTGCTCTCGCCTCGGCCCAACTGCATTTGAGATGATTTTAGTTTCTTTTATGAATTCTTGACATGTATCAATTTCTCATGGTTGTTACTATTTACGAGGGCTGATCATTTAATTCTGGGACTGATTTTCTTTCAGGGAAGCTATAACTCGCAGTAAAGTGGCAACAAGGTAGCACAGATGACAACTCTGTGTTGCCTGCATAACCGGAAACCGTCATCTCCTCAAATTTTCTCTGCAGAACCCTCTAAGTGAATGGCTACCTGCAGTGTGCGTAGCACTTCAAGATCGAGGAAGAGAAAGTTAAGCAGCGTCTGCGCATCAATTTCTGTTTCCGCCTCGGGAAAACTGGTGCTGAATAGTATGAAATGTTGCAAGCAGCTTTAGGAGAGTCCTTTCAAAGTCGATCAATGTGGCGATGCAGGCGAGTTGGTTCACGATTTCAAACTGGTAGCAGCGCGCAAACAAACGGAGACGCAGGGGAGAAATGGACAGGACTAGCACTCAACTTCAACTGAATGTTTAATGAAAATAAAACACCAAGCTTAACAACCAGACCGTCAGTGCATCAGCATGTGCTGATGCAGTGATGGTCTGGTGGTCTGACACAGACAGCATCAACTGACAGTTCCGTTTGGTGTTCATGCGGTTATATGAATGCAGCTGTTGCAGCATGTAGAAAGCATATGATTCAGCAAAAGTGTTGTAAGCTAGGAAAGTTGCTATGATGACATGGTGAACAGAACAGCACACAAAAAGACAAGGACAGAGAGAAGAAACGTGCTCAACACACAAGCGCTGACTCAACTGAATTTATGCACAAAGGGAAGAAGAGGACGTTCTGAAGGCATGCAGGGCACACAATGCGTGCCACACGCGAAACAACACCATTTAACTACAATGTCTTTACCCCGTAGCCCGATCTAAAAACATTTGAACGTAAAAAGTTTTTTCAACAGAAATCTCTCTGGTTAGGAAAATAATAGTCTGACTGAAATTCGGAATTGTAACCAAATTTTAATAAAAATAAATCAAAGTTCCCCGATGTTTCGGGACCAGCTTGGTCCCTTGGTCGCGGGTGACTGTGGGTTGGACAGAGGGGAAAGCCACTTATGTTGGCCAGTTGCGATTTCTGCGTCTGGGTTTCTCCACGAGGCGACGAAGCCCTGACACAGACGCTTGGGAGACTGCCCAACAACCTGTTGATGTTACCTTTTGTTGTCTGGATGTACTAGGATTCTAGGAGAAAACGTTCACGCCAGTGTCGTTCCGTGCCCAAGATCTCGCACTTGTCGAAGGACATGCGGAGACCCAGTTTCGCTGCGTATTCAGCAAGGGTACTGGCTTGAACGTCGTTCTTCACATCTTATTTGTGGCGGCAGAAGCGTTCTGGAAGTTCTTGGTTTCCCCCACGTAGGTTGCAGGTCATTCCGCGCACGGGATGCGCTGAATGAGGCCTTGATCTTTCTCCTTTCCCGGTCTGTCCTTGGGGAAGGGAAGTTGGTCACGGATGGTGGGCACTGGTTTGTGAGTGACTGCAATTCCATGTTTACGAAGGACGCGTCCGATGGTCTCGTTGACGTTCCTCCCGTATTGCAGGCACAGACGGCTCGAAGGAGCCAGGGCCGTGGAGAGGCGGGGACGGTGCAGCTTCTTGTAGACTCGACTAATCAACCTTTTGGTGTAGCCTTTGTTTTGAAGGTCGACCTTGATCTTGTTAACCTTTTCTCGGAGAGACTTCACCGTCGAGCACACAGACATGGCATGTCTGAGCAGCGCAATGACCACCGACATTTTGTGGGTTGTGGGATGGTAAGAGTCAAAGTTCATGTACCTTCCGGTGAGCGTAGGCTTCCTGTACACCGAAAAGGTAAGTTTGCCTAAAGTCTTCTTTACCCTGATGTCCAGAAACGTGTATTGAGAGCAAGCCCTTGCTTTGTTCGTGCCAAAGCCGAAGATCTTCCTTCGTTATGTAGACAATTGTTTTGCTTCGTTAAAAAGACAGAAATCGATCATCTTTGCCAACACCTAAATCTGGTCGAACCTGCTATTGAGTTCACGGTGGAACGCAAGAAGGATGGTGGGCTTCCGTTTATGGACGTCAGTGTAAAAAAGACTTCAGACAAGCTTGCCTTTTCGGTGTACAGGAAGCCTACGCACACCAGAAGGTGCTTGAACTTTGACTATTACCCAAAAGATGTCGGTGGTCACTGCGCTTTTCAGACGTGCCATGTCTGTGTGCTCGACAGAAGAGTCTCTCTGGGAAGAGGTCAACAAGATCAATGCCAACCTTCCAAACAACGGCTACTTCAAAAGGTTCATTAATCGGGTCTACAAGCTGCGCCGTCCCCACCTCTTCACGGGCCCAGCTCCTTCGAGTCATCTGTGCCTGCCATACGTGAGGAACGTCAGCCAGACCATCGGACACGTCCCTAGTAAACATGGAATTGCGGTCATTCACAGACCAGTGTCCACCATCCCTCACCGACTTCTCCTCCCCAAGCACAGACCGGGAAAGGAGACATTCCAAGGCCTCATCTATCGCATCCCGTGCGTGGACTACCCTGCAGCCTACGTGAGGGAATCCAAGAACTTCCCGGAACGCTTCCGCCGCCACAAATATGACGTGAAAAAGAATGACGTTCAATCCAGCGTCCTCGCTGAACACATTGAGAAACTGGGTCACCGTGTGTCCATCGACAAAAGCGAGGTCTAGGGCGCGGAACGATACCGGCGTAAACGTTTGCACTTAGAATTCTGGTACATCTTGACAACAAAAGGTAACATCAACAGGTCGTCGGGCAGTCTCCTAACCAAATATGTGTCAGGGCTTCGTCGCTTCGTGGAAAAACCCGGACGCAGCGATCGCAACCGGCCTACATAAGCGGCTTCCCCCACCCTCCCATTCAACTCACAGTCACCCGTGACCAAGGGACCAAGCTGGTCCCGAAACGTCGGGGAATTTTTTTTCTTTTTATTAAATTTGGTTAGAGCTTCGAAATTCAGCCAGTCGATCTAAAAACAAGGTTTCGGTTCGGTTTGATAGTCCGATCTAAAAACAATGTTTTGGTTTTTTTTATCTAAAAACAAGGTTTCGGTTTAAAAACAAACCAAAACCTTGTTTTTAGATCGGACTATGGGGCAAACACATTGTAGTTAAATGGTGTTATGTTGCGTGTGACACGCACTGTGTGCCCTGCAAGTCTTTCAGAACGTCCTCTTCTTCTTTCTTTTGTGTATAAATTCAGTTGCGAGTCAGCGCTTTTGTGTTGTGCATGTTCTTTACTCCCTGTCCTTGTCTTTTTGTGCGCTGTTCTGTTCACATGATTCAGCGTTTTGCTGCTCTGAGAGTACTCGAATAATCCATGTCTGCACCAACATAAACCTGAATACATACATGCCTTGTTTTCTCGTTCCCACGAAAGGTATTGTTCAGACGCCTGGCGATCCATTTCTCTGGGGAGGCCGTCTTCGGGATGGACCCAGCCGTGCTGACAGTTATCCGCAGTTTTCGTGCAGTCTGCCACTGGTTGCTGTCCTGGCCCCGGGTCTGCTCCTCCAGCGAAGCTATCGCTGCTGCGGTCAGTGCCACGTTGGCGTCGTAGAAGCTCTTGCATGGGCCACAGAGGAGCTCGCCGGAGTGGTAACCATGGGACTGGGGGCCTGAAAAGTTGTTCACACAAGGCATCAAGGAATGAAAGGAAGCAATTAAATTGTTTGGCATTACCTCTCACAACTTGAAGGGGAGCACTCTTCAGTTGGGCGTCCATCACAGATGCCAGGATGGTCCCCTCTATGTTCCTGAAGCCAGAGCGCTTGAAATGTTCTTGGAGTGCCCTATGACTGTCAAATTGGGGGAACCCAGCCTTGCCTGACTTGAGTCCGTAGATGACTTCCAAGGGTGCGGGTACCACGTTCTTTGCAGTGGAAGCGTTCCACTTGCACAGTACATCGGTGCATGATGACCCAGTCAGCCCTCTACTTGATGCTTCTGCAACCTTGAACAGAAGTGCTGCTGCGTGTGAGCTCGACTGCCCTTGCCCAGCCATACAGGAGCAGACGATGCTTGTGATCACATTGTTTGTGAAGGTGACCTGTGTCTCGTACAGTTTAGACACTGTCTGTGAGGACCTGACTTGGAATTGAAGTTCACAGAGTCCAGCTTCTGGACGCACGAGGATTGCTCCGACGTGGCCAGAGTCCAACAAGTTCGGCGCCTCGACAAATCCCTTGAAATTCTGCGATGGCTTGCCATCAATGTCTTGCCTGGTAATCATGTACTCGTAGATAACTGTAAAAAGGGTGTCTTAATCAAGCTACTCAAATTCAAAGTACATTTTAAATTTTGCTAAGAAACGAAGCGAAATGAGATGAGCTTTAAGCCTCTAGGGCACTAAACCTGCAACTCGGGCGCGTGTTTCACGGGGCAGTGCATGAGAGCGTTCAAGTCTCAGAAGCATGCACCACATAAAAAATCACAGTGCTGCATAAATCAACTACACCCAACAAATTAATACTACATGAGGGGCACTGGAAGATGTGGCATTACGTGGATAGCATTGAAATATGCCTATGCTCCCAGCTTCTGCAGCTGTGTGGGGAACCAGTCAAATGAAGTAAACAGAACAATTGACCGCTTTTAATATACTAGCTCAGCAGCAAACTCAGTCATGCACTTAAAAGAATCTAAATTTCGTCATATCACCAAATTACTACCGTCTCGTCCAGTTAGCTATATATACTGTCAGTGCCAACATGATACACGCTTTTTCGAATTTTACTTCGAAATGGTATTAGTGGCCACAACATTTTACCGCTTATATTAGTGCCCCAGATGACCACTTTCGATGGCGGCAGTAGTTTTCATGACAGCGTCTCGATTCTAAGAGAGAGACAGCTAGCTGCCAGCAGAAACCAGCGATTGCTTGATCGAGTCAACAGTGTCACGCTCTGTACGAACGCACCGCGAATGATCGATGAGCGGTAGACTTACACTTCTATTCCGCCACACAGAAACGACGTTTTACACGATTACCGCTCAAATACGTACAACGCTAACATTAAAACAGCGAGCGAGCGCCCGCGGAATACCCCACTAAGTAATGTAAACTAGACCGCGAGTCCGCAGGTGATAACTCATGTACCGCTCATCGATCATTCGCGGTGCGTACGTACAGAGCGCGACAACGTTAACGCGAACAAGCAATCGCTGGCTTCTGCTGCCTTTCTCTCAGAATCGAGACGCTAAAGCAATCGCTGGTTTTTGCTGTCTCTCTCTCAGAATCGAGACGCTGTCATGACAGCCTCTCGATTCTAAGTGAAAGACAGCAAAAACCAGCGATTGCTTGACGCGTTAACAGTGTCGCGTTGTGTACGGACACACCGCGAATGATCGAAACATTTACACTCCTATTCCGCCACACAGAAACGACGTTTGACACAATCACCGCTCAAATACCTACAACGCTGACTTTAAAACGGCGAGCGAGCGAGCGGAATACCCCAGTAAGCAATGTAAACAAGACCGAGTCCACAGGTGATAACTCGCTATCGCGGCGTCGACCGCTCTCAGCTTATCACTGGAATGCTACCCGTTTCAGTCATGTCACACTCAACACAGTTCACATCTTTGATACTTACATGAGCGCTGAATCTTCGGCCAAAGCTTCAGGTCGTCCACCCACGGAAGGGCCATCGCGGCCGGTGATCGCGTCGCAAGAATTACCGACGACTCCGAACGCAGAAAAACGTAAAAAAAACACACTTCAAAAGCGATTCCACAATAACAAAACACAATTATATAAAAAGAGAACGTAGGACAATGTAATTTACAGGAAAAGAAGGACGAGAAGCGTGGAAACAATGAATCCGGCAGCAGGACAACAAGGCATACGGAGGCGAGTGGAGGGGTGTGGAGAGGAAAATGAAGCAACCTTATGGCGGAGGGGTCACGTGATTTAAGATGGCGACGCCCATAGAAATTTGCGTGAAAAGGTCTATAGGTGAAAAGGTCTATAGGTCTATAGGAACATAACGCAACGCTGCGTTATGTTCCTACTTCAGGAACATAACGCAGCGTTGCGGCCCGTTGCATTTGCGAGTCAAACTCTCACCGCGGCCGAATGTAACTATACGGTAACCGAAAAAAAATGTCTAGCTATAATATTCGCTTTGCGAAAGTTTGACATGTACCTAGATGGAGCGACCTTTACCACACAGACCGACCATCAAGCATTAACATGGCTGAAAAACCTTAAACACCCCGCTGGACGCCTTTATTCTCCTCCTGAAAAGGAGGAGAATAAAGATGGCTCGTGAGGGCGCGTCAAGCGAGCGCGCGCTCAGGACGAGCGCGGGTTAGAACGGGTTGGACACCAGCAAAACGGTTGTCTGTTCTTGAGTCTCCACAACTTTGAATCCTGAACGGAGACAATTAGTATTTTTGTGGAAGGTCAACCTGGGCAATGTAGACGTATATTTCTGCCGGCTTTGACGGGGGTATAACATAAATATTGGAGGCGCGATAGATCATAATACCGCGACAGCTTCTAACTTTGCGAGACGCGTCCCCCACCTTTTGAAAGCAGACAATTTCCCTCATTAATCGTATGCAGCGAGCAGGATTTCCGAATCAAGTAATTGCGAAATCAGCCCCACTCCTTAGGTGTGGTCCAGAGGCTTTTTCGGCGAAAAGCAGCCAAGATGAATAGCAAACGCACCGACCGGCGCTGTTGGCTCAAACTTGAAGCTAATCGAGCACAACCAAACTAAAAAAAAAAAACAGCTATCAAACCTTTCCATTCACTTGACTGCAACATTGATGTTCCCTGCAGTGAAACACCTCGTCTGTCGTCCTCAGTCCACTGTTATACATCCCTATAAAGAAACTACTTGTCAGTTATTAAGTAGTCGTCACTTTGAACGTGATTCCAGACAGACAAGAAATCAAAACGTTTTTCCGTGATTCCTTTTCATCCAAAAAAATCGAAAGCACGCGACCGTGTGTTGTGGCGTAAAAAGGCTATCAAACAAGTGATTGAAAGAAACAATATACTGAGGCTTCACTACACTAATGAACACTTAAGCAAACTTAAGAAGTTTTCGGAGCTTCGTCAAATTACATTGTTCGCCACCGCGCCGACAACACGTGTCCGCGAAAGCCACCAAAGACGCGGAGGGGCGCAAAGCGACCGTTTCCGGCTGGTTCCCGGTTTTCCCGCTTGGTGGCGTCCGTTTTGCTGGAGTCACGAATAGCTCGCAGGCAGGAACTCTTCTCAAATCCTTGTTTGGAAGTTCGCCAGGCTGGCGAAGGGGGCGGGGCCTGCGACCCCAACCAGCACCTTGCGCTGGCTTGCAACGTCAGCGGGACAATGCGGTGCACGATGAACGCTTCCGAGGCACTGAAGGCAAGGTGGTACGTGTGCAACACGGTGAGAAAGTCAGTCACGAACTTGACGTCATTGTACCTTGTGTAGACTAAAACAGTAATGTGTGGTCGGGGCTCTCGCGGTGGGGTCTCCTGCTGGCCAGGCGTGAGGGCCAAGCGATGCATCACGGAGTCGCACATCTGCGTGACCTTTGTGAGTAGGGTCACTTGTGCCGCTGCGGCCGTTGCGGCTTCTTGTGCCCGTGTAGGCATGCCCGCACAACCAAAAAACGCCCCCCCCCCCCCCCCCCCCCCTCAGAAATCAACACAACCGCACAAATCAATTGTCATGGCCACAAAACAAACAGTCAAA